>NC_090653.1:110700787-110837230 GCF_040937935.1 Hyperolius riggenbachi
GTATAGTATTACCACCTTAAAACTAACTTTGCCAGAGTGAGGGGAAGTATAACTTTATCAGTATATATCAGTTTTTTGTTTTGTTTTTGTTTTAAATCTACATCAGTTAGCTGTATTATACAAAATTGTCATCATTTGAATAATTGCCCCCAAAAAGTAAAGGTTGCATCTGTTACCAGAGATGTAGTATGCTATATAATTACCATCATAAATAGACTTTCATTGTCTTTCCCTTCCATTAAAAACATTTCTTATTTTGGTTTAAAGAGAATAACTTGCAGAAAAAATAAACTGTTGTGAGCAGGAAAGAGTCATCAGTATAATTATATCTCAATAATGCATTGCAATAAATACATTTGTGACAACGTACCACATCTGCTCCCAGTGCCACATTTGGAAATCGCTTTATTACTTAAGCATGGGAGTCTGGTAGAGATTGTTATGGTAGGAAACAGTAGTAAAACAATTACAAGTATATTGCTTGCAATGCTACCCACATCTCTCGGTTGCCTGTTCCTTATTTGCAGTTTGGTTCTCTTTTCTTTCTTTTTTGTAGTTTTGCCTGTGCTTATATCATATAGTGCAGAATTTCTGCAGGACCCCTAAGAGTGCCTAAAAATATGGATTTCAGTATATCTATATTGTGTGGATGAATCTAAAGCAACAATGGTGTCAGGTAGGGTTCGGCGAGATGATCTGAGTAGATCTCTCGACGATGCATCAGCGAGGATAGGGAACGTTGTAAACTCACAACATTCTCAGTAGAGGTGGTCCCTCAGAGGAGCTTACAATAAATTCTCCATTGCTATGATCTAAATCTGGATACTCATCCTTAACTACTGTTGCCCACAGGTGGTGTTCTGAATGAAATTTAAAGTAATCGATTCCATTGATTGGATGAGATTGGGTGCAAGTTCCCTTCCCGTTAGTGAACATGATCAATCATTTCTAACCAAAAGCATTTATTGGATCGGTCAGTCAATGTTTTTGGAAGTTGGACCGTTGGTGGCCACCTTTAGAGTGACAGGGTATAAGATATTTCCATTCTGTATAAATGATGTATGTAAGTAAGATGGTATAATTATGTCACAGCGCCAGTGGTCAGCAGGTATGGGTACAGAATAGGATTCTCTAATAAGGAGTTAATCAAAGGAACGAAGGAAGAGACAGGTTCTGTTTTCTAGCTAAGTAGATTGTCATTATTCATCCTCATTGCACAATCACTATAGCACTGCGATGGATTGCAAATCTGGCCCTGCAAAGCATTTCTCAGCTTCTTTGCTAAGGTAGCCTAAAAGGAAGTATTTCAGATTTCCTAAAAGGCATACTAAAAATTACTGATAAAAAGTTGGATACTGATACAAACAAAATTGGCTATTTTCCATTCATTCTCATCTAAGGTGATGTGTGGAATTGTGTGGTTTGCAGTGGATTTCCTGTCCCATACATGAGGGTTGCAACAAGGCTAATTTACATAGCTTGCATTTTTTTGACAGCGAACTCTCATGCCTCAGGACTTGTCTCGGTTTTCATAACTGCCAACCTGGCTACCAGGTATTTTGACTTCTTCTTTTAAAAGCGGCTTAGCTGACATGGAATCCACAAAAGAGACACTAGGGGCAAGGCAGGTTTAGTTTCAAAGGTCAATTAAAGGGGAACAAACTAAACTGACAGTAGCACAGGATGTGTTAAGTCTTTGGTGACATTTTCTAGGAGACACTTGTGACTTAGAAGCTCATTCATAACGTGCTATCATGACAGCATATTTGAACTCACAAAAAAAGTATTAAAATTATACTTACAATGTTTATATGCATGACTTTAGAATACAGACAGTTCAGCTCAGTGCTAGCATTTACTATATATCTTATGAACCTTAAACTTTGTTTGATCATGCTGAATTTACAAGAGCTTGTTCACATCATTATCATAATAAAAGCTTGCACACTTCTAACATTCAAGTACTTATCTGCTTCGCATACCTGGAAGGTGTGTAAACCTTAAAATGTTAGTGTACTTTTACTTAAGTGCACTTAATAGATCTTAAAATGGAGGAATAAGTCATTTGTAATGCTGTAGTGAACTTATAGTATAGAATTTGCAGGATCTTAGATTTCAGTGCTGGTGGGGTTAAAAAATTAAGCACAGTCTGTACCAGGCAGAACTCCTAATAGTAGTCATGGCTTTATGCTGTCTGTGGGGTTTGCAGCTGCAGCATATTAGCCCAGGAATTAAACAGCACTGCTGCTTGTCTGCATAGCACAACCCTAACTACTTTTAACTAGAAACCATCATCATCATCATCTTTGCATTCTACTGTAGGACAATGAGACATTCTTTAATACCTCAGCTTCTTAACAAATCATTGTTATTTGCAAGATCTGCTAGCAGCAATTTAAAAGGTAAAGAAACTTTAAACACATGGGTGCCATATGAATGAGTAAGTATTGAAAAAGTTTGCCACAAAATGTGAGAGCCCACTTGATTCAGAGGGCTTCACAGGTGGCTCTCCCTATTCCATCTTTCATTGCTGGAGCTGCAGTTTTCTCTTCACCCTCCCATGCACAGAAGACCACAGGAATGCAGAAAGAAGGGCACACCTCCTTCTGGTGAGCTTACATTCAATCAAGAAGAGAAGGAGTTGACAGAGGAAGGGAAGAAAAGGAGGAAGATAATGTGGCACACCAGCAACATCTTGGGAGAGGGAGCAGAGCCATCATGATCCCTCTTTTTCCCCATAACAATCACAGTTACATTCGTTCTTGGACAGGCATAGTTACCATGGCCACCATAGCTATGATCTGAACCTCCATCATACACGTCTCCCGGATAGTGGCTGGATAGTGTAATGGTTAAGGACTCTGCCTCTGACACAGGAGACCTGGGTTCAAATCTCGGCTCTGCCTGTTCAGTAAGCCAGCACCTATTCAGTAAGGAGTTCTTTGGGCGAGACTCCCTAACACTGCTACTGCCTACTGAGTGCGCTCTAGTGGCTGCCTCGCAAGCGCTTTGAGTCTGACAGGAGAAAGGCGCTATACAAATACTGCAACAATTGCAATACTGCAATTAGTAAAATGCCCATACAATATAATCCACCACCACAGTGTCCCTACCAGCATTGCCATGACCCTCACAGTTTTGCCATTCCTCCCCTACTCCTAGTAGTGACAGGTTTGCCCCAGCATTACTTCAGAATGATATGCATCTCATTCATTATCTCTACTCTTATGTCATGCTTTTATTATTATACACTTTACTAAAACTTTGAAAACAGTACAGTTTTTTTAAATGTATCTGTTTCCTATAGCTAAGTGTTGCCTTTTCATATTTTGTGAACAAATGTATTATTTTATCAAAATGCTATCATGCTTTATAATAGGTTCACACAGGCTCTTCATAGATGTATGTTACATTTCAGATCTTGTTGGGATTTTTTTATTTACTGTATATACATAAAGTACATATGTTGATTTATATTACTTTCTCTTTTGAAGTCCTAAGGTCATCACCATTGCAATTATCTATATCCATTTCCAGATTTGGAAACATTCTTGTCCGAGATAAACTTTTACTCATTGCATAATTGTGTTTCTTTCATCTAGTTTATAGGGCATTCCTCAAGCCAAATACTTTTTTGTTGTGTTTTAATACTCTAATTCCCTATAAACTAAACAAGCCTTGCCTACAGCTCCTTTTTTTGCATTGGCACTGTAGCAAGGGCTTATGGGAGCTCAGTCTGGGCAGGAGGAGGAGGAGAAGGTTACTAGCCAGAGATTTCAGAGGCAGAGAGGAAGAGGGAGGAGAGGGGACTGAATTTACACACAGGCAAGCTGATAGCATCTCCAGCCCTCAGCCTGTGACAATGTGACAAACATAACATGGCTGCCCTCATTGTATCACAGGCATAAATAATCATAAACTTGTGAAGCTGTTTGCAGCTAGATATGCTGTGCAAACTATCTAAACTTTAGATAAGATATATAGACAAGTTACTTGTTATATCCGCTTTAAGACAAATTTACAGTGGAGGAATAACTATCGACTAGCTGTAGTATTAAGTAAATAATAACATTACCAGATTGTCCATTAGCCATATAGCCTTCTATGAAAAAAACAATCACCTGTTGACACCATAGACAATCCACTTTAATTTTGCAAGGAGTGAAGTATGTGGTGGTGTGAAGGATCCTGTGCATACGCTGAGGGCACAGACGTAGCTGCAGGGATGCAGGCACGGCATGTGCCATAGCATATACTGGGGCGCTGCTCCATAGCATTTCTGGTGTTTCTCAGATAAAAAAATTAGAATCTATATGGAGGAAATTCTACTGCCTGCTTATATATTTTTTGGGGGGAGGGACAAGCTTACTATTACTTATTATTTGGAGGATATGTACAGGCTGGCCTAATGCCATTCTTACAGGCCATGCTTTACTTCATCTTGGACACATCCAATTCAACTGAGACTACACCTTACATTTTTTGGCTGGTGCTGCTCACCCTCACGCCCCATGCAGATTTTTTAAGTGTTAGCCATGGTCACTGTTTTCCCTAGATATGCCTCTGGCTGAGGGTGTTTTTTTCCACTGAACAATATCCTCAGATTTAAAACACAGAGGAATGGTTCATGATAAAGGTCAAGTACAACAAAAACATCCTGGCTCACTAGATTCCTGTGGCCAGTAATGGGTAATGGGTAAAATTCATCAGTGGTCATCATTGCACTCATGTGTCAATGGTTAAATGCGATTGCCATTAGATGACCATCCACTGTATATAGTGCCTCTGATCCCATCTGAAGCTGGCCATAGACATACAGATTTCCATCATATGTTTCAAAATGATCAATTTTTTTCTGAAAGGAATCGATGCAGAAGGAAGCAATGCACACCACACACACAGCACATCAACTTTTAAAAGATTCCACTAGCGAATCTTTTGAAAATCAATTGAACTGCAGAGCTGCACTGTTCTATGCAGTGTAACACTGTGGGCCATCGATCCACCACCGCTCCTGCCCCACCCCAAATTGCCATAGATTCTCCATCTTGTCCGATCAATAGTTTCGATGGATCGAACAATTTAAAGGAATAGGTTCTATTAACATCCCATTCAATTAGAATGATCAAATCTGCAGGGAATTAAATGGAAAAATCAATATGTGTATTGATACCTTAAAGTGAGCCTGAAGCGTTTTTTAAATAAAAAACAGATACTTACCTAAGGAGGGGTAAGGCTCTGTGTCCTATTAGAGCCTCCCCGTTCCTCTCATGGTCCCCTTGTTCCAGCACTGTCACCCTGTTATCTGCTCTCTTCCACTGTGGGAGTCTTATCTGCTCTCTTCCACTGTGGGAGCATGGACAGCTCCATGGTGCGCTTGCGTGAGTGTGCTCTTTTGCGCACTCCCGCATGTGCAGTATGGAGCCGCCTGTCTTCTGGAGCACTTGGGATCCCAAAGACTTTTGAAGCCTGCTGCAGTGGGAGATTTGAACGGGGGAGACAGCACTGGTACGAGGGGACCGTGAGAGGAACAGGACGGCTCAATAAGACCCAGAGCCTTCCTCCTCCTTAGGTAAGTATCTGTCCTTTTTTTAGTTAAAAAACACATCAGGTAGGTTTCCATCAAGTCGGGTAATAATTTCCAGTTATTTACTTGCTGCACCTGACCCTTGTAATTTTTTGTGTGCTTTTTATAGAATATTATAGAATGGTGCTTTAATTGTTTAGTGCAGACTCATTCAATATACTGGGACAGAAGCATATCTATTTTGGTTTACAGCATTGTTTATTATAAAGGTATCATCATTATTTCAACACACAGAAAGCTCAAGTTTTCCAGTCACACACCCTCTTCATCTCTTTCAGTAAACCGAACCCATAGCTCACATTTTCCATGGATTTTCCGTCTATTTCCCCACTATTGTTATGGCCAAAGCCTCTTGCCGCAGAGACCACAAAATGGACGTCTGGTAAACTGTATCCACGTCTACTGAAAGTGAATGGCCTTTTCATTATACTTCTTCCAGCGATTTTCCTGTTGAGCTCATGTTTGCTCTGAACAAAGGTTTAAGTGGACAAACACATTTTTAAAAATTAAATTCTAATTTACAATGGCAGAAGCTAATACTAAGCGACATGAGCTATTTATACATCTTTGTAGTGGCTATTTCCATTTTGTCACAGGATTAGTTCTCTCAGAGGCAGATGTATTTACTGAACAGATCCCTTTTATGTGTCACATTTTGGAAACAACCGGCAGCAGGTAATGCTAAGTGTTGTGTAATGTGAGATGGGCTGTGGCACACCTGAAGATGTTCCTGTGTTACCCCCTCACTAATGAGGTCAGGTAGCTTCCTCCTCCTGGGCCTAGCTCACTTCAGAGAGGAACTGATGCAAGCTTTCAGAGTTATCTCTGGCCACCCGATACAGGATAAAAAGGAGATGGACTTTAGATGACTACTCTAAACAGTCAGGTTCTCAAGGCCTGCCCTAAGGTATGAAGATGAGATTGTCAAAGGGATAACACAACAAAATGGATACCTTCCCCTGTCACAGAGTATAGATGCCTTATCTTGTTTGATTTAAGGATTTCTGACCAGACCATAAACATTCATTAGTCATTCAGCAAAGGTCACGCAAAAAGGTTACAAAGTGAATAATAAAATTGATTAAAATTTGGAAAAAATCAACTAAGGACTGTTACCTTCTGACGGTTGCTATGTATAATCAATAATTAAAGGGCAGCAGTATATTTTTTCACATTAGTGACTTTTTATTTGTGATAAACTATATTGAGTACATTTAAGTGTACCTATTCTAGATATGAATCGAGAGCGGCAAAAATGCATGGACCCGCATACCACAAGTGGCACCTACTGCGCTCGCATGGTGATGTTTGTGTGTGCAGGGTTTGGGTGTAGGGGACCTTCAACGTGCATGTGCAGGCTTTGGGCAGTGGTGGCTTGCTTGCATGCGGTTGTGGTGTTAGGCAGCTGGGGCTCTGCAGCGCAATTCTGTTAAGAATCAAGGTCTTCCTTCTCTGAATTTTCTGAATACAACTGTGTGTTTCCTTTGCAAGACCCTTCAAATTCATTAGCAAGGCTATTTACATAAAACCTAATGGGAACAAAGTATTTAGGATGCTGTTGCTGACTACGTTATAATAAATAGTACTTGTATTGTATGACAACTGTGTTGATCCTCTGGGCCATATTCAATTCACTTTTTCTCCCAAGTTTTCTCCTAGGTGATATTTTTACACCTAATCAATAAAATGCCGTTTAAGCCACCAGCAAGCAAGAAAATATTTACCATAAATTTGATAGTACTTTTTTACCTGCTTTCTTGTACTTGAGTGTTGCAAAGTTATTCTAAACAGAAAGTGAAAAATTATCTCCTAGGAGAAAACTTAGGAGAAAAGTGAATTGAATAAGGGCCTCGAGGATCAATCTAATCTGTATCACTGACTCAGGGTACAAATCAGGTGTTCTGCATACACTGTGACTCTATTGTCTGCAGGGGCGTAGGAATAGGCCCTGCAGCCCCTGCGCCCGCGGGGGGGCCCGTCCCCCCCCCCTGGGGCCCGCTCGGGGCCGTTTTGTGGGTGCTGGAGGGGTGGCAGCATGAGGGGAAAGCCTTGCCCACAGTCGGCGGGGAGAGGGGTAGTTCCCCCCTCTCCCTCACCTCGGGGCTCTCCCCTCTGCGCTCCCCTCCAGCTCGTAAGTGTCTGTGGGGCTGTGGTGGGCAGCGAGCGGCGGGCAGATACATACCTGCTTCCGTGCGTTCCATCGGAGACTTCTCCCTCTAGCGGCTGACGTCACTTCCCGCTCAGAAAATCTGCAGGGGGGCCCGGTGGGGCCTAGTTACGCCCCTGATTGTCTGCATGTTTTCTCAGGTGAATGGCTCATGAATGATTGAATTTAAAGGAAATTTTCATGCACTATAATCTTATATGCTAATGAGCCCGGGAGAATATGGAGCTTCGGTTACTTAAAGGGACACTATGGCAAAAAATTGTAAAATTTTAAATATGTGCAAACATATGCAAATAAGAAGTACGTTTTTCCAGAGTAAATTGAGCCATAAATTATTTTTCTCCTATGTTGCTGTCACTTACAGTAGGTAGTAGAAATCTGAGAGAAGCAACAGTCCATCTCTTCATAGGGGATTTTCAGGAATTTATTTATTTTTAAAAGCACTTAGTGATGGGCAGTTGCTCTGCCCAACTGCCCAAAAAATGTGTATCGAAAAGGAAGCTGAACTGCATCCATGTTTAAATCCTTTTTAAATAAAATCGCAAACCGCTAGTGATTTTAAAATTGCTACAATTTGTATTTTAACATAGGAATCACGGTAGGTAATTTCCACTACCGCGATTTGTTTTTCACTGAAACACGATCGTGTCGCGGAGCGATTTTTGCCGCAATTTTGCTATGCAGTCCAGTGCATAGAAAAATTGCTATCGCCGGGGAAATTTGTTACTTTGCTGAATCGCAATCGCTAGGGTTCAGCACGAACGCTAGTGATTGCTAGTGGAAAAGGGCCCTTAAGGAATATCTTAACCTCCTTAGCGGTAACCCCGTGCTGGACACGGGGTAAGCCGCCGGAGGGTGCCGCTCAGGCCCTGCTGGGCCGATTTTCATAATTTTTTTTTTGCTGGACGCAGCTAGCACTTTGCTAGCTGCGCCAGCACTCTGATCGCCGCCGGCCCCCGCCCGATCGCCGCTATTTGCTGCGGCGCGCGGCCCCCCCCCCCCCCCAGACCCCAGCGCTGCCTGGCCAATCAGTGCCAGGCAGCGCCGAGGGGTGGCCCGGGACTCCCAATGATGTCCCGACGTCAGTGACGTCGGTGACGTCATCCCGCCCCGTCGCCATGGCGACGGGGGAAGCCCTCCAGGAAATCCCGTTCTATGAACGGGATTTCCTGATCGGAGATCGCCGAAGGCGATCGAAGCGGGCGGGGGGATGCCGCTCAGCAGCGGCTATCATGTAGCGAGCCCTCGGCTCGCTACATGATTAAAAAAAATTTTTTTTAAAAAAACTGCTGCGCTCCCTCCTGGCGGTATTTTTCATACCGCCAAGGAGGTTAATAAAGAATAAAAGCCATGCTGAGAATCCCCTATGAAGAGATGGACTAGTCTAAAACCTGTCACTTCTCTCAGATTTCTGCTACCTACTGTAAGTGACAGCAACATAGGAGAAAAGTAATTTATAGCTTATTTTACTGTGGAAAAAACGTACTTCTTATTTGTCTATGTTTGCACATATTTTACAAATTTTTGCCATAGTGCCCCTTTAAGGTTTCCCAGTGAGGGAGCAGTCAACATTTTCCTACTTATCCAGCTGTATGCAGTGCCGTGCTAGACCAGGACCTGAGTATTTAAGTGTTACTGCAATTCAGCCTGGTGTTTCAGCAAACAGCTGTACGCCTCTATTTATCTCTCTATTTGATGTTCCAAGAGTATCTGATGGATAATCTGTAAATGCTGCATCCCAACCCACATTTTAGAGGTCTAACTGGACCAGTATTGGGCTAGCCTATGTATAACCTGCTTGAGATGTGTTTCCTCTTTCCTGAATAATGCTACAGTTGAATGCCTTGAAGCTAGAGAAAATTAGTCTTATCTTAAAAGGGAGCAAAATTCTGATTGAGGGGAGATTATTATGTTTAAAGGTCACAATGATAATGTCTATAAACACTGTGAAGGATGACAAATGTTTGCATGTCTCAGGATTAGTGTGCTCCCTGCCACTAAATGGTTTACAACTAAACACAATCACATCCTGTGGAACTCAGTGATCTGGGCAGCTGTCTGGGAAATTGCCATACTATGATTTTTAGATGTCATTAATTGCAGACTAGATTGATGGGGTGTCCAGCGCGGTGGGAAAAGTAAAGGAATGCATAAATCAGTCATGTCGGTGAGGGGTCTGTGACTAAAAGGCTATGGGCACAATTTTTTTTAAATGTTTTTTCTTTTTCTTTTTGAGCCAATCAGGTGTATCTTAAATATATTTGCTAAGCTTTTAGCTGGTGATGTCAGTGTCATTGAACATTATCGTAAGCTGCAATTTCTTAAAGGATGTCCGAGGCAATTAATAAAATCTATCTTTACTTACCTGGGGCATCTTCCAGCCCCTAAAGGTCACGTGTGTCCCTCCCCACAGCCCTGCTCTTCTCCCAGGTCCTGCTGGCCGCCTCTGAAGTATTGCCAATGGGTGGGCATCTTCTGCGGCTGCGCATGCGCGGGACTGCGCCAAGGGGGAACGGACTCATGTCATTGGGAGCTCCCGGTAATGCGGGCACGCTCTTGTGCAGAAGATGCCAACCCATCGAGGATAAGTGATACATCAGAGGCAGCCAGGGGGACCCAGGAGAAGACCAGAGATGCGGCGAGGGTCAAATGTGACCTCTAGGGGCTGGAAGAAGCCCCAGTAGGTAAAGATAGATTTTATTAATCACCAGCCAAAAATATATAAAATAGTAAAAAAAAATGTAAAAAGGAGAAGTGTTGGCTTACCTCTCCTGTGAAATTGTGAAGAGTGCAGTGAAAGCAGAAGATATAACTCAATTGTATTATTAAGATTTTCTTGCACAAAAGTAGGGCCAGACAACATTTCTCACTTCATCAGGTCGACAATAAAACCAAAAAATGTGTCTAGTAATAAACATAATTCATATGTATAAATATAAGTGCTCTCAGTATGTCTAAAATATTCAGAGCAAATATAACTCACAAGACACTCCACATTCATACAGAAATATCTCAACACACAAATATCCGGTGTAAGGCTCACTATTACAATAAGTTAATACATTCATAACAGTAAAAATTGCATGATTGCATATCTAAATGAAACAATACCTAAATAAAGTAATACTTAAATGCATAATCAATAAATAATTAATCAATAAATATTGAATTAGTATACAGGAATACTGTCTGGGTATACTATTATTCTAACTGAGATAATGGTAAACTAGAATATTAACATTATAACTGTCATTTGAAAGTGGAAAGGTGATCCCCAGGATTTTTGAAGCATAAAAAGCCAATCCACCCTTCACAGTAATTAAGTTAGTGTAGTTTTTAATTAATAATTGTTTACTTATAAATAGCCTTTTTAATGCACTCTGAATTTGAAGTCTTCTTACTAAGGCTCCCGGCACACTGCATGCGATTCCGATTTGTAATCGGTTTTTACATTCGATTCTGATTCCGACTTTTAATCATTACTGCATGCTGGGTTTTTGACTCCGTTTTTCTGTTGATTGCATTCAGGGAAAATCGGAATTGAAAATCGGAATCGGCAACGGAATCGGAATTGCAAAACGGATTTGCAGTGTGCAGGGAGAAAACAGGTTCTTTTACATAAATCAGGGTCCACACTGTGAGAATCCAATCCTTAAATTCTAACACAAACCTGCTACTCTTCCATCCCGGACTGCCAGCTAATGCCTTGAATTCTGGAAGTCCAAGACATTCATGAGACTTGAGGGAGGATCATCATTAACCTGGGAGACAAATTATTTTCCCAGGAAAGCAAGGAGGGGAAAACCCACAATGTTCTGAATAAACTAATGCTGGGTACACACGGTAAGATTTTCCGAACGATTTTGTGACCCGATCGTTTTTCTCGAAAGATTCCGGACACGATTCTGCGCTCGATTCTCTTATCTTCATTCATTTTTCTTATCTTTTCCATTTACCGCTATAAGAAATCGAGCGCGGAAACGATTGGGAGCAATATCGGACATGACGGATTTTATCTAACGGATCCATCTATCGCTCGGAAAATCGTACCGTGTATATTAGGCATAAGATATGATAAGTTGTCTAACTTTTCTTTAGAGTTGGGGGAGATTATAGTAAGGTAGTCCCCGACTTCCGAACGCCCGATTTAGGAACGACCCACCGATACAAACGGCATGGATTCTGTGTTTACATGTGAACAAGCCAAAAAATTTTTTTTCAAATTGGACTTGTAGTTTTTGAGAAAATCGGTTTTTCAAAATTCAAAGAAAAAACAGGTTTTAAACTTGTATAAGCAGGTACAGAGGACAGATGTGACACAGAGGGGGACACAGGAGGCAAAGGGGGGCACAGAGGAGGTACAGGGGACAGAGATAGCACATTGTTCCGACTTAAGAACAGATGCAGGTTAAAGAGGAACTTCAGCCTAAACAAACATACTGTCATTAAGTTACATTAGTTATGTTAATTAAAATATATAATCTCTATAATATAATCTCTTACCCACCCTGTTTTAAAAGAACAGGCAAATGTTTGATTTCATGAGGGCAGCCATCTTTTTGGTTGAAAGGAGGTGACAGGGAGCATGAGACACAGTTCCAACTGTCCTGTGTGCTGATCACCCCTCCCAGTTGCTAGGAAACGTGAATAACAACATAGGAAATCCCAATATGCTTTGCACATTATCAGGGGAAAAAAGCCCGGGCAGTTTTCTTTGATGTGTGGAGCTTAGCTAAAAATGCAGCTAAAAATGATGCTTTGGTAAGAAAAACAAAGTTCTGATGCTGTGAAACTGTTAGAGAAACACCAAGCCTTTTTTAGTTCTGTTGAGTAGATTTTTAGTCCGGAGGTTCACTTTAAGAACGAATCTACAGTCCCTATCTCGTTCGTTGACCGGGGACTACTTGTACTTGTAACAAAATAATTTCAGCAGGTACTGCACTATAATCCAATAAAATATTATGAACGTTTCTATGTATTGAGTAAAATGTACTCAGTTCGCTTACACATCAGGAAACAGAGCCGGATCATCCACAAGTCAGTTCTAGGCAGTTGCCGGGGCCTGGAGAGAGTCTAGGGGGCTGGTGGATGTTAGCCCCACCAAATCTGACAAAAAAGCCAGGTGACCAAAACTGCTATCTTGCCTAGGGCCCCATTTCATCTTAATCCATTCCTGTCAGGAAGGTTTTATCTAAAAGAAATGTGTGTGTGTAATCACTCACATGTGTATTCATCATCATCACTCTAATAAATGCAAGCATTGCATTATGGGGAAACCACAGTTAAAGCTGCTCCAGCATGCAGGACCTTGGTGACCACAGTAGCCAGCAGCTCATTATTCCCCTCACTCACTCTTCCATGGAAGATATTTATATAACCGTGCTACTTTATAGGAAGACTATCGAGAAAATCATAACATTTTAAATACATCTATACATATGCAAATACGAAGTACATTTCTTCCAGAGTAAAATGAGCTATACATTACTTTTCTCCTATGTTGCTGTTGATTACAGTAGGTTACAGACAGAACTGACAGGTTTTGGACTAACCCATCTGCTCATAGGGGGTTCTCAGGGTTTTTGTTATTTTCAAAAGCACTAAGGGCTCATTCACACTACAGAACGTATGCAATTTCGTGCATACGTTGGCAACGCACAGTGATCGCATGGAATGCACGTTATGGAGTAGACGTCGGCAGCTGTACCCATCGGGGAAACGTATGCGTCGTGCGTTTAAATGTTCCCAGATGCATTACAACATAACGCATGGGAACGCACACCTGTAGTGTGAATGGTAACATGGAAGTCTATGGACTTTCATGTTGCCATATGAATCTTACACTATGTGCGTTGCGTCAAAACCGACAGCGCAGCACATAGTGTGAATGAGCCCTTAGTGAATGCCAGTTGCTCTGTCCAACTGCCAAAAAAGGGTACAGAGAGCAAGGAGGCTGACTAGCATCTTTGCATAAATCTGTTTCAGGGGAGTGTCTTTATAAAGAATAAAGACCATGCTGAGAATCCCCCATGAAGAGATGGACTAACCCAAAACCTGTCAGCTCTGTCAGATTTCTACTACCTATTGTAAGTGACAGCAACAAAGGAGAAAAGTAATTTATGGCTCATTTTACTGTTGGGGGAAATGTACATCTTATTCATAGCATTGTTTACATGTATTTTAAATGTTATATTTTTTCGTGATAGTGGTCCTTTAAAAAGTGAGAGTGTAAACATTATTATTACTTCTCTATATGCTGAGAGGGCTTCTTTATCTAGTTGTCAGTCTGGCTGTAGGTGACAAGATGTGTAAAGGAGAATGGCAAGCAGTGGAGAGCTGTGAGCCATCTGTCTGTCCTCACTTGCCCCGTTCTTGCTGCTTGCCCTTTATCTAAACTTGTTACAATCTCCTCCTCAATGCGGTACTTGCATGATGAAAGGTTTGTTCTATTTTCTTCTTTGGAAAGGAAACAATCAGTGTCCAGTTGCATAGAGATGGCAGCTACCATTCTGTATGTGATAACGAGCAATTCTGATGTTCCGAAGTGCTTATTACAACATTCCAAAATGCCCTGATATTCTCCCAACTGTCACACACTATGCCTGAATGTACTGCATGGCATTCAGCTGCCTTCCCCATGTATGACCACCCATAGAGCAGGCAGCAGACAGTATCATGGGTTACACAGCTCAGATCACTAATACAAAAGACTAGTAATCTGTGTTCAACCTGCTCACTGTGATAATTGTCACTGTGGATGCATTTACACTTAGGGCTGGTTCAGACGGGCGTTTTTGTGGCGTTTAACGCAGCGTTTTTTGGGATCTACTGCCATCCCATGCAAGTGAATGGGAGCGTTTAGAGCTGGCTTTTGCAGGCTTTCATGAAAGCCTGGCAGTAGATCCCAGCGTTGCGTCTAGTCTCAAAAGCAACATGCTGCTTTCAGAGGCAGTAAACGCGAGGAAACAATAGCAGAGACCAGAACTGCTAGCCTTGAACGCTTTTCAAAAGCTTTCAAAAGCTAGCTTTTAAACGCTGGCGTTTGAACGCAATGCCAAGCAAAAGCTCAGCAGACGCCCGTGTGAACCAGCCCTAACTCTGGTAAATTCAAGGCAGAGGAAAACTACCAATGAACATTATCAACATACAGTATTTTTATAACATCACAAGTACTGACGGTGTTGTAAATCTCCCATTGATCTGTGTTTCATACAAACCTGGAGAAAGAGGCTCATGAAAATAGAGAATATTTACTCAATGATGTATTGAGGGAAAACAGTGTACCTAAGAGAAATTAAAAGGAAAAAATGATACATACCTGGGGCTTCCTCCAGCCCCTTTCTGCCTGATCAGTTCTTCGCTGCCATCCTCCACCTCCTGGATCCTACGCAATCCTCCCACTAACTACGGGCAGGTGGGGCCAGTCGGCGCAGGTGCAGTGTGGCCACGTGTGCTCCCTTGTTGCTCTCCCATGGCCAGGAGAGTTCTGCGCTTGCGCAGTATCACTGCACAGGCTCCTGACCATGGGAGCATAACAGGGCACGTGCGCGACTGGGCTGCGCATGAACAGTAAGCCCGGACTCATAGCAAAGGATCCAGGAGGCGGAGTGAGGGACTGATTAGGCAGAAGGGGGCTGGAGGAAGCCCCAGGTATGTATGAATTCTTCCTTTTAATACATCTCAGGTTTACTTTAAGGCCAGCTTCCTGAGGGGAGTGGGAGGGTAGTAAAAGGAGGAGGTGACAAGGTCACAGTTTAAAGTGGACATGTCTAAATCTCTCTGTCAGACCACAGTAGCAGACAGCACCCCATTACAGACTACAATACAGTAACAGATATGACTCAATGACAGACCCCAGTATCACACAGCACCCCATGAACAACCCAAGTAACAGTAATAATCACAATTGTGGCAGTGGAAATACTAAATGATAGGGCATACACTCCCAAATATAATACAGAAGCAACTTCCAATTTAAATAATTATAACAAAATGTATTTCAAAAAACAAACAATTAAAAAACTATATATAAAAAATCCATGGGATGGCCACCCCATTACACACATCTGCCCAAACCAAACAAACCACAGACATACGCCGGCACCCAGGGCCGGATTTGTACTTTTTACCGCCCAAGGCCAACTATACCGTCTGTATGGTTGCTATCTCTGTGTGCCCCAATGAGAATTCTCATTACTTTCCATCATTGGTGTCACAGACAATAACTATTTTAGTAATACGCATATAGATTATAAGTTATGTTTTCCTTAAGAACTTTTATGTTATGTTTGCCATCTCATCATTAATGATGGACCTATTGTGTCACCATGAGAGTTAGACTGATGTGTACCTGCAGGATAGAGCTTACAGGTCTTGCAGGGACGACACAAGTACAGGACAGAGAGTTCAAAGGATAAAGCTGTCTTTGTAGATAGAGATGGCTGCATAAAACAGCTTTACTGCCCCTCACTGAGCCGCCCCTAAATTTCTGGTGCCCTAGGCCATGGCCTATGTGGCCTTGCCAGAAATCCGGCCCTGCCGGCACCTAGTTGCAATAATATGTCAATCTAGTTGATACGGATTCCCACAAGCAGCATGTCGAGTCCACTATTATAGATATCCACTCCAGAGTAGTGACAGAGAGAGAGAGAGAACTATTTACATGCGAAAGGCATGCATTGTGCCAAACCGTAGCAATCGGCAAGCAGAGTCAAGCAGTAAGTAGATTAATTTGCTAATTAGCGAATAGTGTTCAGTATTGCAATGTTCAAAGCAGGACCAGCAGTATGTAGTCCATCCAGTACACAGCAGTTAAGCAATTCAAGGGTTAATGATGCCAAAGCGTTATGAATGGTATTAGTATAGCAATGTTTAAAGCGGGACCAGCAGCACATAGTCCATCCAGTGCACAGCAATGAAGCAATTCAAGGGTATAATCCCAGAGCGCTATAAGCACCACCATCAACACTTGTTGTACATCAAAGCACCTCACCACTGCAGCACGATATAAGCTTGAGGATCACCATAGGTGTGCAGCACACAATATATCTCACCATATCCTTGGATGTAGGGTTCTCTCCTTCTTACCATCTTTGGTTATGTATGGCACACATAGCGTTCCTCGTGCAGGTGTAGTAAAGCAGAGGCACGTGTGGAGTAGTCCAAGGCTGGCAGAAGATGATACCCAGCCTAGGGGTGTCTGTATAGGTCTCTGTGGCCGGTCAGCATGTGCGTCAGAGTGGCGGACTTGGGCCGTTGGAATGGGCCGCAGTGTGGATCCAATAGGAGGTTGGGGTGGTGTGGTGTCCAATGCACAAGGCAAGCAGCTACCCTGACGTTTTGCCGGCTTTCTCAAGAGGAGTGGCTGCTGTGACGTATCACTCCCTGGCCTATAAGTTGTGAGCAACCAATCAGGACCATACAAACACCGCACAGACCAACAGAAACAGTAAGCCCCAGTAACAAGCAGGACCCCATGACAGACTCAGGTACCAGACAGAACCCCATGACAGACCCCAGTTACAAACAGGGCCCAATGACAGACCCCAGTAAAAGACAGGGCCCCATGAAAGACCCCAGTTACAGACAGGACCCCCATGACAGACCCCAGTAACAGAAAGGACTCCATGACAGACCCCAGTAACAAACAGGACCCCCATGGCAGACACCAGTAACAATCAGGACTCCATGACAGACCCAGTAACAGACAGGACTTCTTGACAGACCTCAGTAACAGTCAGGAGTCAGGACCCCATGGCAGACCCCAGTAACAGTCAGGACCCCAGGACAGACCCCAGTAACAGACAGGACCTCATGACAGACCCCAGTAACAGTCAGGAGTCAGGACCCCATGGCAGACCTCAGTAATAGTCAGGACCCCAGGACAGACCCCAGTAACAGAGAGGATCTCCTAACAAACCTGTACAATATTGAAAAATAATTATATGTAGGGTTTCTAGGACAGTGAGTAAAGCCCCGTCTACACTATGAGACATTGCGGCGATCCCGCGGCTCGATTAGCCGCCGGATCGCCTCTTCCTCTTGCCCGCCGCGTCCCCACTCGCCGCGCGCGCGATGCATTCGATTCCCCGCTCGTCCCCGCCGGCGCCGCTTATCTTCTGCTCGATTCCCTGCCATTGTGGCTGGATAGTGTACTGGTTAAGGGTTCCGCCTTTGACATGGGAGACCAGGGTTCGAATCCTGGCTAGGTCAAGTACCTATTCAGTAAGGAGTTCAAGGCAAGACTCCCTAACACTGCAGGGTGGCCTCCTGAGCGCGTCCCAGTGGCTGCAGCTCTTGAGCGCTTTGAGTCCGACAGGAGAAAAGCGCTATACAAATGTTCGTATTATTATTATTATTATCGGATTATTGTCCCCTCGCGGGGAATCGGCGGTGCGGAGATCCGTCCTGTCGGATCTTATCAATCGAGCCGCATCAGCGGCTCGATTGATAAGGAGCATCGCGGCTGCATCTACTCATGTAGATGCGGCTTTATGCTAACAATAATATGTAAGATATAACATTTATTGAATACCGCTTAAAGTCAGGTACATAAACATCAACAGAATATGGATTCCCTAATCATGTGAATAAATTGTACAATGTGCAGCCTAATGCACGTTTCACAGTTTTACTGTTTCTTTTTCAGAGGCATAGACTTGTGAGTAGATATCCATGAAGATGGAGGCAAAACCATACTATCACACAAACATTGCACCAGAGTATCCTCCCAGATGCTCGAAGTATCCACATAGGGTAGGGCAAGAGGGTCTGGAAAACCCAGACGGGGTCCTGAGTCCAAAAAGTAAATAGGAAATGCAAATATGTAGATAGAATTCTTGTTAGTATCCTACAGAATGTATTTATCTGAGTATCCCAGGGTGGCGTGCAGCATGAGTGCAGCCACCGTGGTCGTAGTGCATTGCAGACCTCGTAACAGCTCATGCCGACTTCCATCAGGGATGCATGCATACTCAGGATGGTGTTGTTAGAAAGTGGTGTAGTGCAGCCACATTTACACACGCAGAGTCAAGGAGCTCCATGTAGCTCTAGAGCACGTGGGCCGGTTCCGCCTCCTTCCACGCCTACATGTTTTGCCCAATGGCCAGGGCTTTGTCAAGACTGCAGGAAGTATAATGGTCAGTAATAATACAATACAATACAATAACATTTCTATAGCGCTTTTCTCCCATAGGACTCAAAGCGCTTAGGCTCTCTCAGATTCAGTAATTAGTAGGATGAAGTATTCACACAACAAAAGTTATATTTCTGCAAATGCCAAACTGAACAGGTGGGTTTTCAGTCTGGATTTAAACACGTCCAGGGATGGAGCTGTCCTGATCTGTTGAGGTAAGGAGTTCCAAAACGTAGGGGCAGCATGACAGAAGGCTCTGGGACCAAAAGTTTCCAAGTGGACTCTGGGTATGACTAGATTATTAGAACCTGTTGATCTGAGAATGCGGGGATTGCTACGCAGCTGCAACATGTCTTTCATATATCCAGGGCCTAAATTATTCAGGGATTTAAATGTCAGTAGGCCGATCTTGAATAGGACCCTCCATTCTATAGGTAGCCAGTGAAGGGAGTGCAGGACTGGCATTATGTGGCAGTGACGGGGTTGGTTGGTTAGCAGTCTGGCAGCAGTATTCTGTATCAGCTGTAGTTGGTACAAGACCTTTTTTGGAAGGCCAGTGTAGAGAGCATTGCAGTAGTCCAGTCGGGATGTGATGAAGGCGTGGACTAAGGTTGGCAGATCTTCTGGGGGTATGAGGTGCTTGATTTTTGCAATGTTCTTCAGGTGAAAATAGGATGATTTCACCACAGCAGAGATTTGAGTTCTGAAGTTTAAATCCCAATCAATTAGAACTCCCAGGCTACGCACATGATCAGAGCTGCGCAGATCCGTGCCTCCTATTCCCAGTGGTGAAGACTGCAAGTTAAGTTGTTTTGTTATCATGCTCTGCCCTCCTATCAGAAGGACTTCAGTTTTGTCTGCATTTAGTTTCAGCCAGTTGTCATTCATCCATTGCTGTAGTTCACGTAAGCAGGCGTTTATAGTTAGAGTTGGGTCTGTCACACCAGGCTTGAAGGAAAGATATTGTTGAGTGTCGTCTGCATAGCAGTGGTATGTCAGGCCATGTTTTTGGATTAGTTTTCCCAGCGGTAACATGTAAATCGTGAAAAGCAGGGGAGAGAGGATTGAGCCCTGGGGCACCCCATACCTAAGTGATACAGGGGTGGACAGGAAGGGCCCCATAGACACTTTGTGGGTTCTGCCACTCAAGAAGGATTGGAACCACTGAAGAACTATGCCATCAATGCCGCAGTATTCCTGTAGCCTGTTTATCAAGATGTCATGGTCAACTGTATCAAAGGCTGCAGAAAGGTCTAGCAGTATGAGGATGGAGCACTCTCCTCTGTCTCTTGCCATGAGCAGGTGGTTGCATATTTGGATGAGGGCCGTTTCAGTGCTGTGGTGTTTCCTGAAGCCAGACTGGAATGGGTCATAACTGTTGTTTTGTAGGATTTTGGCTTCTAGCTGGAGGTAAACAGCTTTTTCAATTAGCTTGCCCAGAAAGGGAAGGTTAGAGACAGGTCTGTAGCTGGTCATTGCATCTGGGTCCAGGGAGGGTTTTTTGAGGAGAGGCCTGATGATTGCTTCCTTCAGTAAAGCAGGAAATATCCCTGATTTTAAGGAACAGTTAACAATTTTTAGGAATACCGGTACGAACAGGTCGGGGCAGTTCAACATGAACTGTGTTGGGCCAGGATCTAGGTCACAGGTAGTTAGGCGGACGTGAAGGAGGATGCTTGATGTGACTTCTTCATCAATTTCTTTGAAGTTTGACCAAGGTGTTACATTGTCTCTGCTAATGGTCTTCGGCGCTATATTAGGCTCAGATGCTGTAAGTTGGATGGCGGACCTTATAGCGGAGACTTTGTCTGTGAAGAAATGGGCAAATTGGTCACAGAGGTCCTTTGAAGACTCGATGTTAAGTTTTTGACATGCCGGGTTGCAGAGTTTTTCCACTGTGCGGAACAGTTGGGCTGGTTTGTTAACTGCATAATAGATGAAGACATTCAACTGAACTCAAAAACATATTATGGATATACGTCTTTTCCACAACGTTTACTTGCAACCTGAAGTGAGAGGAGTAAGGAGGCAGCCATCTTCATTCTTTAATAAACAATCCCAGTTGCCCGACTTCAGTGCTGATACTCTGCCTCTGATAGGAACCCTGAAGGGAAAACACAGCCCCATTTAAGTACTTACCCCAGGGGAGGGAAGCTTCTGGGTCCTCTAGAAACTTCTCACATCGGCGACCTCCTTGCTGTTCCAGTGCTAGGGATCCCAAAAGCTACCCTCCTGTCTGCGCATTAGCAATGCCTGCTCTGAGTGTTGTCCCCAGTGCGGTTCATAATCAGCACAGATAATTACTATGCTTGTTTTGATTAGTTTTGATCCTGCCGCTAACAGGGCAGGTTTTGTAATTGGAGCCAATTAGGGGGCCAAGTAAGTTTGCCCAGTAGGGATGCTCATTTGGATTTAATGGAATTGAAATTTCCACATTTCTGATCGGAAATCACAGTTCCGCATCGGAAAGCGGAATGCCGAAATCATAGTGTGGTAAGCGGATTGCAGCAGAAATTTCTGAGGAAAACCCGCATTACCAATATTCGGTCATTTTAAGCCAATCAGAAGACTCGGAATGATTAAGCCAATCAGAGAATCAGGATTTGTAGTATGGTAAGCAGTAGGCAGAAAACCGCAATATCGATATTCGGTAATTTTAAGCCAATCAGAAGAACAGAAAACTTGGAATGAATAAGCCAATGAGAGAATCAGGATTTGTAGTGTGATAAATAGTAAGCGGAAATTTTGGCAGAAATCTGTGGAAAATTAGCGGAAAGCGGAATACCGTCGGTATACATTGGTAGCAGAAATTGGCATTTCCAACCATCCCTATTGCCCAGTGTAGGGCATAGAAAGTTCTGATGGCGGCCCTGCTAAGGAAATAAATATTGTGCATCATTTTCCTGAATAATTTCATATGATCATAATATTCATGTGTTTTACAGTCAGTTGCAAAATCTCCTTTGACAGTATTTAGTCATTATATTAATTTAGGCATTACGAAGGTTTGTAAATATGTTTAATGCAGCTAGACAATTCCACAGGTATATTATAGTGATTAGGCCGAGCTGTAGCCATGCCATCCACTCTAATGTATGTGCAGCTTACTTCATTCAGATGGTAATTATTGTAGATTAACACCAGGAATAAAGCATTCTGAAGCACAGCATGTTTACTGGGCCTTGCTTTAAATGTATCCGCCTTACCTAAGGTTTAAAGGAAGAAAAAAAAACGTATTTTCTGAAGTAATTTCCAGCAGACACATTCCATTTTGGGTTGTCATTCATTTATCATAACTTATTTTGTTTACTTTATCATTTCTCTGGAAAGTGCTAATTACCATTCATAAACTCGCTGCAGCTTTCTATACTTTTATAATTAATCATCATTTACCTTCAGGTGCACAGCAACAGCAGGGATGGTCGTAGTCAGCCAACTTCGCTACGCTGGAACTACGCGTATTTTTACGCAAATACGCTTCACAAACTACGGCTACAAAATCATAAACTTCGCTACGTTTGCATTCCGTATACTACGAGTTAAAATACGCGACCTTCACGTAGTGCGGAGCATAGTTGATGCGACCGTTTATGCCCTTATGCGGAAAAATTTCTGCAATAATCTGCTACCTATGCGCAAATATAAACTAATATAAGCGTACATTCCACCATCCATTGCGGAATTGTATGCGTATAAAAGGGCAATAATATTTCTGTGCATGCGCAATGATCCATATAGATGCAGTTACCGCACGCGTAGTTGACTTCGCAATACATAGCGGGACTACGACTACGCTGAAATGCGTATGCGTAGTTCTTAAACTTTGCATACGAACTATGATGCGTAGTTGCGTACTACGACGTGTAGATTCGCGCTGGCGTAGTTTACGAGCAACCCTGAGCAACAGAGGTGGCATTTATAACCAGGCCAGAGACCTTGCTGGAATACCGGTATGGAGGCACCGGTTTCCTCATTATTGCACAAATAGACTTGTCTTTAAGGAGGCGAAACAGGGGAGAAAATGCAGCACAGCTAAGCACTGCCCAGGCAGGTTGTATGTGTCCCACCAGAGTGCTGAACTTACCACCTGCCAATCGATGACCCCCCAGGTACTCAAAGCCAGTCAGCCAGGAGCTCACAATGAATGACAATTGGGGCCCACGTGGCACTGCCACCGCCTACCAGCACCTGGCCCCTCAAGCTCTCTTCCTGGTAGCTGCTGCTGACAACCCACACTACCCCCACTCCACTGCAGAGTGTGCTAAGCAGAGACCAACTGCTATTTACCTGCTCCAGCACCAAGTCCATTCTGATCTTCTTTACTGTCTACAAATGTTTGCTGATGAGCAATGCTGTATGGCTCCTGAGTGCTTCTGCATGCCACATGATGTGCAGCCAGGAACACCTGGAAACCATACATAGGAGAATGGACCTGGCATAGGAACAGGTAAATAGTCTCTCTGCTCTGCTGTGCATACTCTCCATACAGGGAGAAAGGAGCCTAATGGTGGTTGGTGTTATAATTTAAGTAGGCCTCAGTTACTTGGCCTGAGTTTTATGTAAAAGGCTTGTCCGCAGTGTATGCCTTTAAAATAGACAGAGGCATCTCAGGGTCTGCGTGTAGCAGAAGATACACGCAGATACTGAGAACATGTTCCTAAGAGAAGGCCATCGGTTTACTCTGACCTCCACTTACAGGACAGGAACAGTAAACATTGGCCATATTTACTAAACATTCACATTCCCGCATCTGGGTCAAGTGCCTCATCGATTATTAATCGAGTAGGTGTGTATGATGACACCACAAGTGAGTCCACCAATAGACTTATTTAGGGGGTGGCGAAGATGATGTCATATTTAACTCTTTCCTAGCCGGTATTAAATCTGGAGCGAGCAATGGAGAACTCACTTCTGCTTCTTCCTTCTGCACTAGCTCGCAAGGCCGACTGGGACCTAAGCATGTTCGTCCTTTCTGTAATCTGATATAATGTATGCTGTACATATGTAGTTTAGTGTAACGTAGTTAGGAAGAAGGTACCTGATTGACTTCAAGAGGGAGTCTAATCATGAGCTTATAACGCAACATGAAGATTGGCATGGCTAGGATATGATGAATGTATCTATCTGTATTCCTGTGACTTGAATAAATAACGGAAACATTGAAAGAAGCCTGAGCAAGTCTATATCCTGTTTGCTGTGCGGAGAGTCAAGTGATCTCACAGTCTGTGAGACGATGGTGTCGAAGCAAGGTGATAAGAACAGTTTATAACAGTTGGCACCACTTGGGAGGGTAGCGGAAGTTGCAAATATTGGGGAGAATGCAGTTTAATTGGCCATGTTTGGAATAGGGAAGGGAGATATATGATGGCTACACTTCTTATAGGGGGATTAGAGGGTATACTGGCCACAGCTGTTGAGCAAGTGAATAAGTGGGGTAGGGGGTCACACTTGTTATGAGGCAAGATAAGGAAGTAGCCATGTAACCAAACTAATTATTGGGAAAGAAAAAGGGGATATTAGATATTCTTGATATAAGAGGGAAAGGGGTATTAAGGTGGCCATATTTGTTAGAAGTGGAGGGGATGTAAGCCACAATTGTCATAGGGTGGATGGGTAGTTATGGCTGCAGTTGGGGCTGATGGTTACTGGAACATGGTGGGCATAAAGGTTTCACTGAGTGGCCCCATTAGTTTTGGTTATGCCCATGACTGAGAAGTTGCACTGATTGATACAAAATATACGTAGCTTGAATTTTTATAATCAGATCCACAAGCAAAACAAATATGACAACGTTTTAAAGCATCAGTGCACGAAAGTACATATATTTCAATTTCCACTATCAGTTCCTCAATGTCCCCTACAATCCAGCATCACAAAGACGTGTGTACATACTGTGCTACTGCTCCTAACATCTCTGTAATCATATATAACATAGTATAAGGAACCAACCACCTCCCATTATGTCATCTAAATCTCCTGGGAGAGCTGAGAGTTCACTAGCTGGTAGATTCTGGATATTGTAATCTTAGACTTGTGCCCACAAGAAGAGCATAATTTGATTAGAATTGACGGTACTAAGGAAGTGAAGATCAAATATGTTTGCAAACTGGAGCACAACATTTACGGAAGCAGGTTCCCTTCAAATCATAACAGCAGAAAACGTTAGCTCAAATGTACTAAGCTGAAGGATTGCACATTGCAATCTCCCAGATTTGTATTGTCACAATCACTTCAAATGGAGGGGGAATTCAATTAACTTCTGCTCATAGTGTCCTTATCTTATCAGAAATAGAAAGCTTTCTGTTATAGGCATACTGAGATAAGAAGGTTACTCTAAGTAAAAACTTCCCACAATCCAGCTGGCACTGCACAGTTCCTGCAGTTAGGGAACGGCACCCAGACCTGTTAACAAGAAAAAATAAATTAGGGGATGTATAGTGACCTATTTCAGAAAAAAAGTCTACATATATTTTGGGGGCAGTAACAATTTTTGGCAATTTTTAATTTTTGAATGTTTAAACCCCCTTTAAAAAAGAGGAAGATATTGGCTGTTTTTTTGCTTTGTAAATTTGTGATCGCTTGTATTCGCAAATGCACATTTGCAGTTCTTTAGTAAGTCACCCTCACCATCTTTAATTTGCCCCTTAACCTGTTCCCTCCACTACACAGTATATGAACATTCTTACAGTACATTAACCACGCTGGCAGAACATTAGATACTTGATAGGAGGGGATTGTGCCTGTGCCAGGGTAACTCAACTTTAGTTAAAACTGATAATGTATAATGCATCTCAATGCGGCACAAATTATTTTGTAATTTAATGCTATTATACACTACTTTTCCAGTTAAGTCTGCAGAGGTTATAACTTTGTAATACAGGAAAAATATCCGAAGTTAATTTGCTAGAAACCATAGCAACAGTATACAGATTTGCAATCATGACTTCCCAGAATCCTCCAGGCTTTCAGTACTGAATCATTCTTTACACATGGAAGGAGAGCTTTCATCTGTGGGAATGCCTCTGCTAGAACGTCATGCTTCTGGCTTCCATTTCTTGGCAAGAGGACTTTGTGGACTGCTAAAGTAGACCTTCATTGGCCTACCTTTTGAAAAAAATGTCACAAATCAAAATAAGTGGGTTACAAAATGTGCCCCCATTTTTCTCACAAAAACAAACAACAACAAAAAAATTCTGAATTGTTTTGCTGATAGGAGATTTATTATAAAACATACAAACACAGACTTTAAATGAAACATTATCTTACATCCCAAAATACAAATAAAATGTAATTTGCACTGTAAGGTGCTGCAGTATAGCATGCTATACAGCCTACCATAATGTTTTGGACAAAGACACATTTTCTTTGATTTACTCCTCTTCTCTTAGGCCTCTTTCACAGTGGGACGTTAAAGTCGCACATTATAAAAAATGTATAATGCAGACTAACGCACAGCAATACAAAGTCTGTGCGACATTAAATGGTTGTGTGTAACGTGTAGCAATATTTAGAAAGTGCTGCATGCTGTGCGTTTAGCAATACATTTGCTGTGTTATGTGTGTTGCACATGCTCAGTAAGGTTTTTTTTTTTTTTAAATGTAACCCATGCGACATTTTTGTTCCATCAGTATGCAACGAAAGCGGTGCACCAAAAGACACATAACACAGTGCAAAATAACGTCCAATTTCATAACCTACATGCGCTGCGTTAGGGGCACGTTGTGCGACTTTAACGTCGCATCAAACGCAACGTCCCACTGTGAAAGAGGCCTTAAAGGACAACTGTAACAAGAGGGATATGGAGGCTGCCATATTTATTTCCTTTTAAGCAATACCAGTTGCCTGGCAGCCCTGCTGATCCTCTGCCACTAATACTTTTAGCCATAGCCCTGAACAAGCATGCAGCAGATCAGGTGTTTCTGACATTGTTGTCAGATCTGACAATATTAGCTGCATGCTTGTTTCTGGTGTTGTTCCGACACTACTGCAGCCAAATAGATCAGCAGGGCTGCCAGGCAACTGGTATTGTATAAAAGGAAATAAATATGGCAGCCTCCATATCCTTCTCACTTCAGTTGTCCTTTAGGTGTAAAAATATGGTGAAAGTGCACATTGGCCTGAAGCTGGGAGCACACTTGTTTGTAATGCGTTTTGACTCACACAGCAAAATGCGCACAATTACACTGGCCACTGTAGTCAATAACCCTCTCAGGAATCTCACATCATTGGCGTTTATTGATGGTTTTAGTTGTGATTTTTTTATTTCAGAAATGTGAAATTCTGCTTACTTTTGTGCAGTATTTTAATCAACAATCGCAAATGTTCGTAGAAAATCACGTGCATTAAACGTGGTTGGAAATGCAGAACACAGAGTGCAGAAAACTGCCGTAAGCGCCCAGGAAAGTGCGCCGCCAAGTGTGCCATTTTTATGCACACTTCTTTTCAGGGCACCGTAATATTTTGGACACTTGACTTCACAGTTGTTTGTGATTGCTCAGGTGTGTTTCCATGCTTTATTAGGCCTGGTGCACACCAAAACTCGCTAGCAGATCCGCAAAATGCTAGCAGATTTTGAAACGCTTTTTCTTCTTTTTCTGTAGAGTTTCAGCTAGCGTTTTGCGGTTTTGTGTAGCGGATTTGGCGTAGTAGATTTCATATATTGTTACAGTAAAGCTGTTACTGAACAGCTTCTGTAACAAAAACGCAGGCAAAACCGCTCTAAACAGGCGTTTTTCAGAGCGGTTTGCGTTTTTCCTATACTTAACATTGAGGCAGAAAAGCATCCGAAATCCAAAAAATGCCTCACCCCGGGAGGATTCGTTTCTGCAAAACGCCTCCCGCTCTGGTGTGCACCACCCCGTTGAGATACATTGACCAAGTGGATCCGCAAAAACGCTGAAAAAGCCGCTCGGTGTGCACCAGCCCTTAGTGCAGAGATAAGATACCTAGGCTTGCTTCTACCATCAGCAGAAAAGCTGTGCCAACGAAAGTCAAGGAAACTTTTATGTGGCTGAAAAACAAAAACGAAATGATGAGACACATTGGTAAAACCTTGAGGCCCATTTTACACTTGGCCACTTGTTACCCTTTCTGCATGCAGGATAATGCAACAGCAATAGAAGCCTATGGTGCTTAGTACACTAACCGCATTGCATTGCCCTAGAAGTGTCCGATTCACTGCCAACCTGCTGAAAAGTCAACAGCGCGTTACCGTCAGACTTCCATGGTGACCAAATGCATGCAAGTCAATGGACAATGGACACAGAAACTTTAACTACTTAACGACTGCTCCACGCTAATTGGTGTGGACACGGCAGCAGCCCACAGAACCGCTCAACGGCAATTGGTGTGAAGTCCTGGGGCGGGGTTTTGCAGGAAATAGTGTGCGCAGATGCGCTCCGCTCTGTCATCAGTCTCCCAGCGGCGATCACCTTTAGGAGACTGTTAGACGGCGAAACCGACATCTATCTTCATTGTACAGCGCTGCGATCTGCAGCAGCGCTCGTACTGGGGACAGCCGTGTGACACTGCTGTCCCCCTGGGAGGCACGAGAGTGATCGCCTCTCATAGACTGATGCCTATGACAGTCGATCGCTGTGATTGGCTGGTGGGGGGAGGGAGGGAGATAAAAATAGTTAAAAAAAAAGCTATATTTATAAAAAAACAACAAAAACCAAATATTTATAAAAAACAAACACCCCAGCAGCGATCACAGCCACCAACAGAAATCTCTGTTGGTGGGAAGAAAAGGAGGGGCGAATCACTTGTGTGCTGAGTTGTATGGCCTTGCAGCGAGGCCTTACAGCTGCAGTGGCCTAAATTGGGAAAAATAGCCTGGTCACTAGGGAGGTGTAAGCCTATGGTCCTTAAGTGGTTAAATATGTTGGCGGCGGCACTGTGTGGCACACATGCGCATAATGATGCAAATTTGACGGTCGAGAGGGGTTGCAAAGGACGTATGGGGGGGCGTGCGAGGGCTATGCAATGGGGCGGCACTATGCATATGACCCTGTCGGCGCACACTGGCGCAGGGTCATATGAATCTATTTTTTGGCCTTGCAGTGCGATGCGTGGGGGGGGGGGGGGGGGCAGTTGGAGCATCACACCGCAATGCTCTGGCCAGGTGCAAAACCGGCCTAAAATTACCAAAATTAACTGTTTGTAATATCATTAGGAAGAAAAAATGCAAAAGGAATAGAAGGCCAAGGAAGACCTCCAGTACTGATGACAGAAGAATTCTCACTATTGTAAAGGTCTGTATGTGGTTTAGTGAAATAAAATGCACTGTATGTTTTACAACTAGTGAGATGCACAAACTTCTTGTTTAAAGGATAGCAGGGAATCTATCTATGGTGCCCATACATGGTACAATTTTTTTCATCCAATCTTACCATTTCTATGTAATATAAGGGAACTTTTTATGTAATATAAGGGAACTGTCTAAGATTAGATAAAAAAAATTGTACCATGTATGGGAACCATAAAAGTGTCCATTAACGGTACAATTTTTCCTTCAGATTTGATCTTTCAACACAATTTCTATGATTAAATTGCATAGAAAACTGCACCGTGTGTGGCGATAATCGATGTGAAATGCTTCTTTGGTTGATTGGAAAAGGAAAAAAATATGGATCCGAGAGTTGGATTTTAAGACAGAATCGGAATGTAAAACCTTCTTAAATCATTCTGTTAATGGGAAAAATCAATAATCGCCTTTCGATTCGTTTCGATCATTCACATCGCAGCGAAAGATTGAATCTGAAGAAAAAATTGTACTATTAAAGGGCACCTTAACGGTCAAAGACAGAAACAGACACCTGGCACAGTTTCTAGTGCTTTCAAATCTAAATAAAAAAGTTAAAGCCAGAGTTCTACTTTAAATAAATTATTAAAAGGAAAAATAGAATTCCCATAAATATCATAAGATTATAGAAATGGATGAATATGGCTTTGATGATTATATAATGCATATGTAGATGACTACAGCATTTTTGTATACAAGAGCTAGCAGTAAAACTGTTAATTCTTTTCTAGTTTCCGAAACCAATCAATAACCTGTTCCTCCTGTATAAATGTGTTTGAAAGTGCAAAGCTCCTCAGTCAGTGCGCCGCACGTTCAACAGCTGCTGCTTTCCAGGCTATCCCACGATTCCCAAGCTAGGAGGATTGACAAGGCAATGATAAACTAATGTAGCCCCTCAGCTTTGTGCGCTGGCCATTGTTCCAGCAGCTGAGACCCTCTGCTGCTATTTGCTTTCTCCCACATGCATTATTCAGTAGCACAGGAAAGGCCGGGAACCTTTTTCATTCAGGAATTCCATATTAAAATAATCAATTTTCGTCCTGAGCGCCAAACACGGGACTTGTTATTAAACGAGCAGCCTTGAAGATGAGCAGCCAGCTCACGTGGCAGGAGACACGTGGTTATGCCACTTTTATTGCTCAATCCAGCAGGAGTTGTTTACATCAGTGTTAGGATGTGTCTTTTCTGATTCTCCTGTTTCCAGGACTGTGTTGCCATATTTTGCTCACAAGGTCTGTGTCTAAATGATGTAAGAAAAAAAGGGAAAAGTGTTTGGAGCTATGTAATAACTTTCCTCTTCCTGATTTATATTCTGAAACGTATCACAGGTGGCGACATCTTTAGTCCTGTCAGGTGCAGCACTGCAGAATGTTTTTTTTTACAGAGTTTTCCCAAACCAGTACAAAATAAACCTGGTCTCCCAGAATGATCAGGGGAACTGAATAATTTACTACATATCACTGTATGATATTACAGTGCCTCTTTAATCTACAACTAGCAAACAATCAGATTTTGTAAAATTAGTGTCAGTTTTATTTATTTATTTATTTATTTATATATTTTTTTTGGGGGGGGGGGGGGGTGACAAGGGTGTTGGTAAACACATTTATGTATTTTCTTCTTTTTTCCTTTAATTGATTTATGTATATTTAATGAATTGCCCAAACACTGTTTATTTTACTGCATCACCTCCAGTGCTTCTGGTGCTTCATGTATTGCTGATATACAAACTTTATATGTGAATTTATTTCATTGTAGGGAGTTAGCGGAACTTTATCATACATAACTTAATGAATACAATTGCTTTATTTTTCTGTATTATTCACTTATACATTATTTAGTCACTATTTGCTTATCTTACCCTCATTTCCATTGTTAAAGAGGAACTCCAGTGAAAATAGTGTAATAAAAAAATTGCTTCATTTTTACAATAATTATGTACAAATGATTTAGTCAGTGTTTGCCCATTGTAAAATCTTTCCTCTCCCCGATTTACATTCTGACGTTTATTACATAGTGACATTTTTACTGTGAGCAGGTTATGTAGCTGCTGCTAGCCATTGGAGACAGCTGTAAACAGCTATTTCCCGTCTGTGAACCTTGTTACATTGTGGCAAACTGTCAAAAGTACCGCGGTCCTCAGAGCTTCTTGTGGGAGGGGTTTCACCACAATATCAGTCATACAGTGCCCCCTGATGGTCTGTTTGTGAAAAGCAATATATTTCTCATGTAAAAGGGGGTATCAGCTACTGATTGGGATAAAGTTCAATTCTTGGTTGGAGTTTCTCTTTAAATGTATCAGAAATGCTGGCACCTTTAGGGCCCATTCACACTTGAGCGTTTTGCTGGCAAAACGCTCAAACGCTAGCGCTTTTCAAAGCGCTAGGGTAATAAAAGTCTATGGGCCCGTTTTAATTTGGGTGATTTGCGCTAATCACCGCAAATCGGCCACAAACGCTAAACGCAAACGCGTAGCCTGCACCATTTTCAAGCGATTTCCTGGCGATCGCATTTTAGTGCTATAGAAGTGCAAAACGCGATCGCTAAAAAATCGCCAGGTGTGAATGGTGATTTTTTTTGGGCGTTAATCACCAAAAAACGCCAGAGCAAAACGCTAGCAAAATCGCTAGCGTTTTGCGATCAGCAAGAGTGAATGGGCCCTTACTACTGGCAAGGTAAATCCACCTCTGTAAAGTGAACAAGAACATCACCTCATCTCCCAGAGTGCACTGGGGAGAGGGCCACCTAACATCATAGCCTAGGCTAAACATCACTGCAAGGGCTGGGTTATATACCAATACACAGCAATATAAACTTATAGGAAGCATTTCTGACATTAAACCAGGACAATTAAGGAAAAATGTGTAGTATATTATTTTCCAATACATGTCAGTATGGTTTCTCTTTAAATCTGCTTTAAACTTTACAGAGCAGACTGTAATTGCATTAGAAAAAAAAAAGAGCCGTAGTAATAAAATTAATAATAATAAACCAGAAACACATAAAATGACAAATATTTTTTACAAATACTCATGGAACCACAATAACCAGCAAACAACATCATAACAATCATAACAATACCGAGAAGTCAATATAAAACTTTACCAACTATCTAACTAACCACAGGCATAAACAATATATTCAAGAAGAACAGTATCAGCAGACAATAGAATCAAAAGGCAGAAAGTCAGCAAAGTGTAAGAGCTGGGATAATTTGGCTCAAGAAATAGCTGAAGGCCAGAAACCCACTAGGAGCGATTTCTAAGCGCTAGTGATTTGAAAAAGCTCTTGCTAATGCAATGCTAAGGGGGATTTTTATAAAATCAAATCGCTCAAGTGGGATCACACCCATAGCATTACATTAGCAAGAGTTATCAAATTGCAAACCGCTCAGAAAATCGCTCCTAGTGGGTTTCTGGTCGAAGAGGCGTCCAGACTTCAGCAGCACTCAGCTGCCAAATATTCTGGAAACCCTGTAATGCAGAAGCCTTAAAGTGAACCTAAAGTCACCCCAAAAAAATGAGATGAACTCACCTGGGGCTTCCCTCAGCACCCTGCAGACGATTGGTGCCCTCGCAGCTCCGCTCCGATGTCCCAGGACCCGCCGGCGAGCACTTCCGGTTTGGCCATCACCGGCCGACAGGCATGGGAACGGAGGCCGCAATAGCAGCATAAGGGGCGATATACAGGCTGGGAACGCGAACAATCACTCGCGTTCCCATGCCTGTCGGCCGGTGACGGCCAAACCGTAAGTGCTCGCCGGCGGGTCCTGGGACATCGGAGCGGAGCTGCAAGGGCACCAATCGTCTGCAGGGGGCTGAGGGAAGCCCCAGGTGAGTTCATCTCATTTTTTTGGGGTGACTTTAGGTTCACTTTAAGGAGTGTACACGCGCTCGACAGCAGCCAACGACGGGTCTGTCGGCACCTCCCGCTGGGCGGGTTTTCAGCAGACTGTAGTGCGTGTGTACGCACTGTCGGCGGACTGATAAACGAATCGTTCAGGAACAGCCTTATCAGTCCGCCGACAGTGCGTACACACGCACTACAGTCTGCTGAAAACCCGCCCAGCGGGAGGTGCTGACGGACCCATCGTTGGCTGCTGTCATGTGTGTGTACGCACCTTTATGAAGGGAATCCCCAGGTGCTGCATTATTAAGCCACAGTCAATGGATAATGCCTACAGGTGGAACAATCCGAGTTTATAATGCTCTAGATACCACTCACAGGCGACACAGAGAGTTGCAGGTCTAGTTCAAGAGGTGGAGAAAGCCACCTGCTGATAAGCATAATTCATACCGTGTCTTGCCAAAAGTGACATGGTGCCAATTTGTTTTTTCTCTTTAGTTTTCAAATTTAATTTAAAAATGACTTTTAAGCCACCATCAGGCAAGAAAACACATAATTTTGACAGTACTTTTTCATCTACTTTTTGGTTCTTTTTAAATTGCAGAATGCTAAAAAGTTATGTTAAACAGAGATTAAAAATTATGTTTTAGGAGAAAACTTCTTCCATTACATTTTGCTCCAAAAGTTGCGTCAGGGTTTATTTTTGGTGGATGTCTAATTTTCCATTTTTCCGACAAATATCTGCTCTTATTTTTGAACAAACAATTCAACATTTATTCAAATACGGTCATGTCATCACATTCTGAAATGTCATTATAACTTTCCAAACCCTATGAGAAATCATGAATTTTCCATACTTGACTATTTTCTTCTACTATGTACAACAATCTCCATTTACAGAAAGCCCAACACTTGCCAATCTTTATTGTTTTGGGTCTCATAGTCTTTTGAGGGCAATTATTCTGGGAGAGTCTGCTTTTCTTGGTAAAGGTAAAGAGTCTATCAGTTTTGCTGTATTGTATTGGCAATGACTTTATTTTTTTTTACATGTATCCCGTAGCTGCCTGGACATTATTTTAATTGATTAAAATAATTAAAATATCATGTAAGAGATTATTTTCAGCGTAGGTCTTATTTTTGGGCAAACAGGGTATGCATACTACCACCAACAGGCAAAACTTAGCTATGTTCCTGACACCTGCACCAATGACAGTATCCCTATTGACCAATCAATTGGACATCTACATGACTAGAAATGTGAAAGACTGTTCTGTACCCACCAGGACTTTTGACCACTTTGGGACTGATAAAATCATTTATTAGTCATCTCTAATTCACTAGAAGAATTCACTTCTGATCAACAGACAATTTTAATCATATTGTTCATTGGACTGAAGAGTATTTTGGACTGTGTACCAGTCCTCTGGTTTTTGTAAAAAAAAAATAATGCTGTGAAGGGGAGATACATAGAAAAAGAATGCCAGGAAAGTGTAATGTGAAAAAGCACAGGAAATTAAATCAAGATATTGTTTTACCTCTCTAGGGCCCATATGCAATTTACTTTTTCTAATGAGTTTTCTCCTAGGTGATATTTTCAAACTTGTCGATAAAATGGCTTTTAAACCACCAAAAAGCAAGAAAATACTTAAAATACAGTTGATAGTACTTTTCCGCCTCCTTTTTGAAACTGATACAAAGTGCTGAAAAGTTACTTTAAACAGAAGATGAAAAATTAACTCCTATGAGAAGACTGAAGAGAGAAAAATAATTGCACGTGGGTCTTGTTCTTTTATATATCAGCAATTTTCATAAGTACACTTGCCCTCTGAAGGTGCCCCTTTGGTAGATTGTTCCAAGCAGCCTGGAAAGCTTGGAGATCCATTGTGGACTTTGGGGGCCATATGCAATTCTCTTTTTCACCTGAGTTTTCTCCTAGGAGATAATTTTTCATCTTCAATTTAAAATAACTTTCCATCACTTTTCAACTTAAAAAGTACCAAACAGTAGGTGAGAAAGTACTATTAAAATTATTTTGAGTATTTTCTTGCTTGCTGGTGGCTTAAAAGAAATGTTATTGGCAAGTTTAAAATTATCACCTAGGAGAGAACTCAGGTGAAAAAGTGAATTACATATGGACCAGGGGCCCATATGCAATTCACCTTTTCTCCTGTGTTTTCTCCTAGGTGATATTTTTAAACTTGTCAATATAATGCCTTTTAAGCCACCAGAAAGCTAGAAATTACTCAAAGTAATTTTAATATTACTTTTTCACCTACTTTTTGGTACATTTTTAGTTATAAAGTGATGGAAAACTATTTTAAATCGAAGATGAAAAATTATCTCCTTGGAGAAAACTCAGGTGAAAAAGTGAATTGCATATGGGCCAGGGAGTTTTATCTCCTTCTGGGCCATATGCAATTCACTTTTTCTCCTGACTTTTCACCTAGGTGATATTTTTACAACTTATCCTAAAATGCTTTTTAAGTCCCCAGCAAACAAGAAAATACTCAAAATAAATTTCATAGTACTTTTTCACCATCTTTTGGGTACTTTTTCAATTGTAAAATGCTAAAAATTTAGTTTACAGGGAAGATGAAAATTCTCTCCTAGGAGATAACTCAGGTGAAAAAAATAATTGCATATGGGCCTCTGTGTCTTTAAGTAATCACAGACTGTACGAGGACACTGAGAACAGAGTTCTGTGGAAAGCCAAACCGTCTGTTGCATGGCTTCTTGTTCTTATTTTTGCTGAAGATAGTTATTAATAATTCTGTCTGTTTCTTTGAGATCGTTGTGATGCTTCAGGATGAATTTGGGCCAGATACAATGCCCTCCTGATATTATTACCTTATTATTAACTAATTTATTAGAATTTGCAGTCAGTGTGCCATGAGTTTTAAAAAAAATTATGCCATGTGTGGAAATACAGTTTCAAACCAGCAAAAAACTTCTATCATGCTTTACAGTTTATACTCATTTACATTTTCATTGATTTAAAGAACTTTTAAGTAGACAAACAGGGCCGGTGCTCCCATAGAGGCAAAGGGGGCATTTTCCCTAGGGCCCCCGACCTCTGCAGAGGCCCCGCACCGCTGGCCCTGCTTAATGCTGCCTTCTCCCCCGCTCGCTCTGCTCCCCGGGGTCCTTGCTAACATGCTGCAGCAGCACTCTACAACTCAAAAAGTACCAAACAGTAGGTGAAAAGGTACCGTCATTATTCTTTGTGTTTCCTTGCTTTCTGGTGGCTGAAAGGCATTTTATTGACAAAATGTGAAAATATCACCCAGGAGAAAACTTAGGAGAAAAAGTGAATTGGATCTGGCTGAATGTATCTTCTGATTACCTGTATATAATCGAATACAAGTCGACCTCGTGTAAAAGTTGACTCCAATATTCAACCCTCTTAAGCTGGAATTTTTATTGACTCAAGTATAAGTCTACCCAGCAAAGTTAATGGCTGCACTTAGGGCTCAGGAGGGGTTAATGACTGCACTGCATACAGTATTGCAACCATTAACCCCTCCTGTCTCTTAAATGCAGCTAATACCTCCTCCAGGTCCCCAAATGCTGCAATTATTCACTCTCCTTTATTTAGCCCAGAATTTCCCCCCTGCCCCTTTCCTTGTTAATTGTTGTGGCCAAGACTTTCAGACCTGTGTTTTCTTGGCATTTCCTTTCCTCCAAGTATCACTTACAACTGGGTACATTGCTGCAAATGGGAATGTCACCATTAGTACACACATTACTCAGTGTGCTCAGTGTTGTCTGTGACTTGTGTATAAGTTGACCCCTATACTTTTATGAAGTGAATCAGACCTAAATTTCTAGACTTATATTCAAGTATATACACTATTCCTCCATGAAATCATTTCCTTTATTTGAAGGAAACCTGTAAGGGGGGGGGGGGGAATTGTCCCTGGGGGGTGCTAACCTCAAGAGAGGAAATCCTAATGAAGATTCTAATGATGGCTACCCTCGTTCCTCCACCACCAGCCCAGCACATAGACCCCCAAATTGGCTACAAGCACAACAATCCTGTTATGCGCCTTGCGCAGATGCACTAGCCAATTACCATTCACGCTCTGGTGGAAAATACCCGAGCCCGAGTGGTCCGTTCTGCTGCCCAGGCACAGAAAGCTTGCACATGTGCAGTACAGCAGACCCAACTGGGCTCAGCTATTTCCGCCAGAGCCCAAGCGGTAATCTGCTAGTGCGTCTGTGCGAGGCGTGTCACAGCATTGATTGGCTTGTGAATCCTAATTTCTAAAGTCTTTTGGTGCAACAGATGGATGGAGGGGGATGGGGGAAGCCACTTCAGGTTCCAGAGGCTTCCCCCTACTAAGGTAAGTACCCCCGGGGCATTTTTTCCCACTACAGGTTTACTTTAAAAATGTACCATATCCTTTTACAAGGTGTTCAATCCCTTTGTTGTAGGAGCATCAGACTCCTCATCTATGATTTGTAGGGGTAGAAAGGGGTGGGCTTCATGTTAATACTGCTAAGCAAACAGTTACTGGCTATCTGCAGTCATGTGACAAGTGGTGTGAGAAGAGGTCAACCTATCTGACAGATGTCGGTAAGTAGTAGAACATCTGTAATTTTACCAGTATTCTTTTATTGGCTATTTTCTGTGCTCTTTTCAATGGGTACCTTTATTAAATGCACAATCCTGTAGAGGAGCCCTTCAATACAGTTTTCTAGAACTATTTGGTTTTTAATTTATTCATGGAAATATGAATATTTGGAATATAAAGTTCCAGGTATTGTCATGTGGGTGTCGGATGTTTGTGCAATCCATGAGCTAGCACAGAAAGTGACTATGAGGCCCAGTGCACACCGAGCGGTTTTAGCAGCGATCCGCCAACCGCATCCGCCTGTGTAAACGCTTGGCTATTGTATTTCAATGGGCTGGACATTTGCGGTTTGCAGAAGCGTTTCTGCCTCAATGTAAAGTATAGGAAAAACGCAAACCGCTCTGGAAAACGCTACATTAGAGCGGATTTTCAGGCGTTTTTGTTACAGAAGCTGTTCAGTAACAGCTTTTACTGTAACAATATTTTTAATCTGCTACACAAAAACGCTCCTAAAAACACTAGGCATGTTTAGAAAATGTCTCTAAACATGCGTAGAATCGCTCTGAAATCTGCTCCAAAAACCGATAGCGTTTTGAGGATCTGCTAGCGGTTTTTGGTGTGCACTGGCCCTAAATGTTCCTGTTTTGGTGTGCACTGCCTCCTGTTACTCCTGATACCTGCTGTAACATAGCAAGCATTTTTAATGTATGTTTTTTTCTTGTGAATTCATTTTAAAACAGAACCGTCTTTATCTTACTTGATTTTTTTCACAGATTCACCTCACACTACTCCTCTCTACGTAACTATATTTAGGCACAGTCCTAATTCACATACACATTTTGGAGGGAAAATCTTCCTTTGTGTCTACATATTCCCTAGGCTCCTTATCCCTCCAAATTTTCCTTTTCAGGCAGATAGATACATCTGTTTAGACAAATCTATACATTGCTTCCCAAAGGCATCTGCCTCATTTACATTTATAAATTATCTGTCCTGCATATAATTAAGAGCTTCTGTCATTCGCAGCTCATTTCTTTTAAGCAGCTAGTGTAATATTTGCATGTTTTATAGCATTTCTTATCCTAACGAAATCATTTGCTTTATAAAACCCCCCAAAAGATATATCTCACTTGCTATGCAGTCATTTTTATATAATGAACCATAAGCACCTTATTTTTTAATGGCAAGTCGTGGATTTATAAAGTACCCCACTAATCGCAGCATATACGATTTTATGTAAGGAAAAAATATATATATTTTTTAATTTAAGTATTTATATAGCACCAACTGAACAGAGTATATTATCTTATCACTAACTGTCCCTCAGGGGAGCTCACAATCCAATCCCTGCCATAGTCATATGTCTATGTATGTATTGTGTAGTGTATGTATCGTAGTTTAGAGCCAATTTAGGGGAATCCAATTAATTTAGCTATAATGTTTCTGGGATGTGGAAGAAAACCAGAGTGCACATAGGAAACCCTCGCAGACACGTGGAGAACATACAAACTCCTTGCAGATAGTGCCCTGGCTGGAATTTGAACCGGGGACCCAGTGCTGCAAGACAAGAGTGTTGCCCACTACGCCACCATATATATGTTTGATTTATAAAGCACCAGCATATTCCTTTGTAGTGTACATACTAAGGCCCGGTTCACATTAGCATTCCCTGTCCGGATTCGCCGGGCCGGATCCGGACCGTATACTGTACAAACGGAACGTACGTTCCGCATAGCAATGCAAAGGCTATGCGGACGTTCACACGCGTCCGTTCCGTACAGTACGGAGCCTGACCGGATCCGGACTCCGGACACTTTTCCAACATGCGCTATTTTTTGGTCCGGATCATCCGGCCCACGCACCCGGACCGGAGCCTGACTGCACCATCCGGAAATAGAAAGCAATTGGAAACGGAAGCACAGAACACACTGGCTACAAACACCTGACGTTCTACCCCACTTCTTATGCGTATTCTAGCGGCCATTTTGGATGGGGACACATGGGAAACATTTTGGAGTGGAGCAGCAGTGACTTTAACGTGCTGGAGCTGTTTGGCAGTATGTCGGAGGTGGAGGTGAGGCCTAAACAGCGGAGGACCTGATTCCACAGGTGCAACTTCTGCTGACCTCCCAGACCCCAAAAATTGTATTTATTTTTACTCTCTTTTGCCAAACGGATCCGGATCGCAGCCTGATGTACACCTGATGCAACCTGACCGGATCCGGATCGGATCAGGATCAGAAGCGTACGGGTCCGATCCGGATCCGGTCAGGTCATCTGGTCCGTTTGGCAGAGAAACGCAAGTGTGAACGGGGCCTTCGAAAAAAACATGGGCTATACTGTACAATATATTTATTACGTGCCACATGTCTAATACTCAGCCTGGAAAGACCTCCCTCATTTCATTTTTGACTGAACTACTCCTTGCAATTGTTTGTCAATGATCAACCAACACGGGAAAATACAAGGATATCTGGTGAATTGGGTGGAACAGAAACAGCCAAAGGCAAACTGAGTGAAAACAGATCTGATCGACCAGTAATCAGATCCATTTTTACTGATCCATTCACCACTTAATTGCAAGTGTGAACTGGGCCCTTTCAGGTCCCGTTTCTACTTGTGCGGTGCGGAATCGCCGCTGATTCCGTATACATATTTTCATGCAATTTCGCATGCAATTTCACATAGGTTAGTATTGATGCGATTTTAATCATGTCACTGCCTGTGTGATATAACATTACTTTCTATGCGAAATTGCGGTAAAATACGCATGCCAAAACCGTATGCGATTTCCCTATTAAATACATTAGCGGCGATTTGCATAGCGGTGTGCAGTATGTGAATTCTGTGGGGTCTATCGTGCAGATTTTTTCTGCACAGAAAAACGCTCAGAAATCCTGACAAGTGGAAACAGGCCCATCCACTTGTATTGTCTATGCGAATCTGCATGCAGGAAACGCATGCAGATTCGCTCTAGTGGAAACGGGCCCTTACACTTTATCAGTTGCTCTCAGTTATGACTGAACAGGCAACTGGTTTTCAGAATAATGCCCATTTTTTCCTACGGCTCATTTCACACTATACGTATTTTAAACTGAAAGTTTTTTTTCACAATGTACTGCTATGAAAAGTTAAAACATCAGTTTTTCAGTGTATAGCACTGTATAAAAGAGGCCTCACTGTTACCATAAAGCTGTTGGGCCTGAAAGTATGACAAGACAAATGAAATATTTTATCTACTGCTGTATGTTTAAAGCACACCTGAACTGAGAGGGATATGGTTGACCAATTTTACTTCCATACAGAATGAGAACTTAACCTGCTGAGCGGTCTGGACGAGCTCAGCTCGTCCAACACCGCCAGAGGCTGCCGCTCAGGCCCTGCTGGGCCGATTTTCGTCAAATAAAAAGCAGCACACGCAGCCGGCACTTTGCCAGCCGCGTGTGCTGCCTGATCGCCGCCGCTCTGCGGCGATCCGCCGCGAGCAGCGGCGAAAGAGGGTCCCCCCAGCCGCCTGAGCCCAGCGTAGCCGGAACAAAAAGTTCCGGCCAGCGCTAAGGGCTGGATCGGAGGCGGCTGACGTCAGGACGTCGGCTGACGTCGATGACGTCACTCCGCTCGTCGCTATGGCGACGATGTAAGCAAAACAAGGAAGGCCGCTCATTGCGGCCTTCCTTGTTTATTCTGGGCGCCTGGAGGCGATCGGAAGAACGCCTCCGGAGCGCCCTCTAGTGGGCTTTCATGCAGCCAACTTTCAGTTGGCTGCATGAAATAGTTTTTTTTTAATTTAAAAAAAACCCTCCCGCAGCCACCCTGGCGATTTAATCAGAACGCCAGGGTGGTTAAATACGTACACAATCTGTTCATGGTATTCAACATCTGTTAGGCCTCATACTACACACAGGTGGTAAAATTGGCCAATTAGCCAGGTATGCATATATCCGCCCTTAAGGTGCGTACACACATGCGACTATAGTCGTTTGTAACGATTGTTCCCCGATCTTTACCAACGACGATCGTTACAAAAAACGAACCACCGACTATTAAGGCAAACGACGAACGAGCCAAATCGCTACAAAAGAAAGTTCTGTCTCGGCGGATTTTAACCAACGACGATCGTTTGCAAAAGTAGTACATCATTGGAAATGGTCGTTCGTACTAGACTTGACATGCGCATTTCACTATTTCTCCGTGAAACTTCTCATTTTTATGCGCAGGCGCAATAGTTGCTTTACGGGATGTAACGTTCGTTCTAACGATCAGATCGTTACACACCTTTCAAAACTAACTTTACTTAGGTCGTTCTTTCATCAATTAAAAGTTCGTTCGTCGTTCTCAACGAACGATCGTTGTCGCATGTGTGTACGTAGCATTAGTTATAGACCCTCAACAAGCATTCCAATCAGGTGTTTCTGACTAAAGTGTGACTGGATTAGCCACATGCTTGTTTCAGGTATGTGATTGAGGCCTTGTTCACATTGCATTCCATTCGCCTGTCCGTCCGCGTTTGGCATTTTTTGAGGCGATTTTTATTTCCGATTCCTGGCAATTACCTGAGCGCTGTTTTTTTGTGTGATTGCGTTGAATAAATACAATGTATTTATTCTTAAAAACGCGAACACAATCGCTGCACAAAACAATTTTGTGAGCGTTTGCGTTTTTCCTATACCTTTCATTTAAGCAAAATTGCCTCACAAATGGCCCATGCACCGCTTTTCTGAGTGGATCGGAAACGAACCGCCCAGATATGAACGGTCTCATAGAGAATAATGGTGTAAGTGCCTTCAGGGGATTTTGAAAAGTCGCCAGCGCTTAAAAGAAGCGAAAAACGCCTCTAGTGTGAATGAGCCCTGAGAGCTGGCTACTGAAACCCTATGAGGGTGTTCCCACAGCAGCGTTGTGATTTTTCTAAAAGCGCAAATGCGCTGCATGGAGCATTTTTGGGAGCGATTCAGCTTGAATGAATACGCAAAATTGCTAATTCATTTAAAAAAAAAACGCTCTCAAAATCTCTTGAAATTGTTGATGCAAATCGCTAGCAGTTGCAATAGCGATTTTGGTGTGCACTAGCCCTCAGACATCACTGTACCCAGACATCAGCAGGACTGCTGAGCGGATCGTTCAGAAACAGCCTTATCAGTCTGCCGACAGACTGTACACACGCACTACTGTCGGGAGAACGACCGCCCAGCGGCAGGGTCTGACAGACCCGTCGTTCTCTGTAGTAGTGCGTGTGTACGCACCTTACCAGTACTTTACAGAAAATAATCTAATTACAGAAAATCTTAGGGCCCGTTTCCACTATCGCGAATCCGCATGCGTTGTCCACATGCGGATTCGCATAGCCAATACAAGTGGATGGCCCTGTTTCCACTTGTCAGTAATCCTGAGCGTTTTTCTGTGCGGGAGAACTCTGCACGGAAGAGCCCTCAGAATTCGCACCCTGCACACCGCTATGCGAATCGCCGCTAATGTATTTAATAGGGAAATTGCATGCGGTTTTGGCATGCGTATTTTACCGCGATTTCGCATGTGATTTCACATAGAAACTAATGTTAAAATCACACAGGCAGTGACAGGGTTAAAATTGCATAAATAGTAACCTATGCGAAATCGTGGTAAAATACGCATGCGGAATCGCATCCGCATGCGATTTCGTCAGCAGGGAATTAGCGGCGATTCTGCACCACACAAGTGGCAACGGGCCCTTACAGAAAATCTAACAGAAAAACATAACAGAAAATTGTATGGTGTGTACTAGGCATTACTGACTATCTTTACAGATATTTACAATAGCAAATGTACACGAACATCATTCACACAATATATGGACAAATAGCAACACACAGGACACAGATATACACAGGAGTGGATAAACCTTTCAGCATACAAGCAAGAAGTCAGACAGGCAATAATTAAATCAGGAATCAAACTATATCAAAAGGCAAAGAATATTCGGACTAGCAAGGGTCAATACTGGGAGTTCACAGTACAGGAACAAGGATCAGGAAGCACTGGAAAATGGAGAGAGTCACAACACTGCATGAGTAAACCAGAATGATCTAGCAATGTGCTGCTAGAAAGTCCACTTTTAAATACGCAGCACATTGGTCAGGTGACTGTCCAGAAACTACTCACAGTTCCATCTGCTGGCGAGCCAGGTAACTGCACAGCTCCCAGCAAGACGAGGGCCATCTGCTGGTGGACAGTGGAAGTCCACTCCAAAGTTCACCAGTGCTGCCACCAGCAGGATAACAAAGTTATCTTACTTTGATTACACCTCTCTGACACTGCAGCTGTACTTGGTAAGTTTTGATCCATATTTGATCCATATTTTGATTGCTCCATATCAATAGAGTTCTTGGGGTCCCATGAAAAACTCACACTGGGGCCCCAAGTTCCTTAGTTATGCCACTACTGCCCAATATTGTTTAAAAGGAAATAAATATGGCAGCTACCATATACCTTTCCCTCAGTTCAGGTGCACTTTAACCACTTGAGGACCACAGGCTTACACCCCCCCTAGCGACCAGGCGATTTTTTACAATTCAGCACATGGCAGCTCTAAAGAGAATCTGTACTGTCCGATTTGTACAATATAAAACATACCAATCGAGTCACTGTGATCTCCTGGATCCCTCTTTGCTGTTTCCACCGCTCCCTGTCGCGATCCTGGCTCTTAATCGCCAGTTTTAGGCAGTGGTTACAAACAAAAAACATGGGCGCTATCCAGGAAGTGATGTTTGTTTGTATATAGCAGAGAGTAATGAGTAAACAAAGCACACAGAGCCTGCAGGGGACATGCATAACTTGAATTCGTTACAACAGAGGCAGCCCATTCCTCCCTGGATCGACAAAGCTTGACAAAGAAAAGAAGATTAGATATATTACAAAGACAGTGCAACTAGAAAAGGGTGCAGTAAGCCAGAGCACATTAGAACAGGTTATACGATAGAAGAAATAAGGCTGAAAATTTTGTCACAGAGTCTCTTTAATAGTGTGCTGCACAGCCATACAACTTAGCACACAAATTAACCTATTTTGGTTCCTGGACGTAGTTTCTACGTCCAGGAACCATGCGCGCTACCGCGCGCCCCCGCGGCCGATCCTGCGCGTGCACGCGCACTCCCGGCCGCGGATTCGTTAGCCAAGGAATCAATGTATCGGGCTATGGAGCCCGATCACTGATTCCTCTCCCCCGCTGAAAAAGCGACAGCTTCTCTCGGAAGCTGAGCTTTTTCTGGCCGTCTCCTTCCCGATGCGTCACTCTAAGTGCGTGCTACGCTTAGAGTGACGTCATGTAAACAAACTCATGGCCGCCATCTTGTGGCCAAAAAGTAATACTACACCTGAAAAAAAAAAAAAAAAAAGAATTAACACACATTTACATTATAAATCTATTGTTTACCTCCCACCCTCCCAAAAGTACCCAAATAAAATGTTTAGTATAAAAAAAAAAAACCATTACAATAAAAAAAAAAAAAAAAACATGTAAATATTTACCTAAGGGTCTAAACTTTTTAAATATCAATGTAAAGATGAAATATTTCTATTTTTTTTTTTATTTTCAACTTGTATAGTGATAGATGCAAAATGGAAAAAATGCACCTTTATTTCCAAATAAAATATTGTCGCCATACATTGTGATAGGGACATAATTTTAATGGTGTAATAACCGGGACATATGGACAAATACAATACGCGAGTTTTAATTATGGAGGCATGTATTATTTTAAAACTATAATGGCTGAAAACTGAGAAATAATGAATTTTTCCATTTTTTTCTTATTCTTCCTGTTAAAATGCATTTACAGTAAAGTGGCTCTTAGCAAAATGTACCCCCCAAAGAAAGCCTAATTGGTGGCGGAAAAAACAAGATATAGATAAGTGCATTGTGATAAGTAGTGATAAAGTTATAGGCTAATGAATGGGAGGTGAACATTTCTCACGTGAAAACGACGGAACCTGAATGGGTTAATCTTGCCTCCTTTTTTTGCCACCAACAGAGCTTTCTGTTGGTGGCATCTGATTGATGCTGCATTTTTTTTAATTAATTTTTTTTTTTTTTATTATTTTGTTATCGTCTTTTTATTTACATCCCTCCCCTTCCATCTCTCCCCAGACCCCCCCCCCCCACTCCCCGAGATCCAATCACTGATCCCCTCTCATAGGCATTAGCCTATGAAAGGGGATCATATTGTGAGCCTTTCGAGGGGACAGCTTTGTCACTAAGCTGCCCCCTGTACAGCGCTGCACTAGATCGCAGCGCTGTACAATCGAAAGAAACAGGTTTTTTTTTTTATTTCTAACAATCTGCTAGCTGCTTGCAGGCTAGCAGGCTGATGTCGGAGCTCGCTCCGACACTCAGCAGGGATGCGGGCGCATCCGCGCGCACATTCCCCGCTAATCTATGCCTTCAGGACTTGACGCTGATCGATGTTAGGCGATCCTGGGGGCGCCACCCTCTCGCTGTCAATCAGCATTAGGCGGGAGGGAGTTAAGTATCAACCCATGTCTAATGGTAGACATGATACTTTCTGATTCCTCAGGTCGTAGACAGAGGTGAGTGCCACACAAAGAGAACAAGATCCCCTGGTGAAAAGGACGGCAGGGGCCCAGGATTCAGAAGCCTAATTAAAAATGGTCTTATGTTTGGTTTGTGATATTTCCTGTGTGTGGATGAGATGACCGTGAATGCTGTATAACTGTAATGATCTGCGCTGCTGTCTGCACAGGCAGACAGCTGTTTGACCATTTGCTAGGTCTGAGTGCTGCAGGTCCCTGGAAAAGAGACCTGTCTCCACTCTGCAAGCTGCAGAGTTGCTGTTCTGGGGAGGAATTTGCATCCACTTGTCATGCAAATTGCTTAGCTGCTTCCTCTGATGGCTTGCAGTATAAAAACCATTTCTTCTCAGAATTCTTGGCTGGTCATGATGGTTTGTTCCTGCTAACTTACCTTTGCTAATTGTTTGCTAAGATTATCTTAGAGTAATTCCTTGGGGGTGCACTAGCATTCCTTCTAGCGTAGTCAGGTTGTATTATCTGTTTTGCCTTGTACTGTCTATCTGTTGCGATTGTCTTGTCGCCTGCGGCGGTCGACAGGAAATCGTTCTGTCTGTTGGGATCGCATTCGCCCTAGCGGTAGTGGCAGTGGTTCCTTCTGTACTCTGTCTTAGGGGTGCAAGCCAGAGCAGCGGTTGCTACTGGTTGCTCCATCTGTCTGTCTGTCTGGATCGCATCCGCCCTAGCGGTAGTGGCGGTGGTTCCTTCTGTACTCTGTCTGGGAGTGTATGCCAGAGCTGCGGTTGCTACTGGCTACTCCTTCTGTCTGTCTTGTCTGGAACGAACGCTTGCTGTAGGCTCGGTGAGGTAACCGTTTAGCAAGTGTTCACGTTCTCTATTCGTTTTCGTGTTACATTGGTTAGTTAGGGTTGGCGTGCTTTGTCTCTGTTGCTCTTTTCGTGCGGATACCGCGCCATTAGCATGCTTTGTTGCTGTTGCGCTTTTCGTGCGGCGACTGCTCTCAGCGAGTGCGTTTGTTATTTTCCTTGGCGTTCTGATCATTGTTATTTGCTGTGTCTTTCTTGCTACACTTGTGCTCTGTCTTTATTCGGTCTTGTGTCACTGTTGGCAATTGCCACTCTTGCCATTGCGTTCCCACTTGATTTCCGGTTTTCTGTGTTCACCGTCGCCGGGGGGCGACTAGATTGGTGGACACACATACATTCTGTCACTGTGCTCACTCTCTCTCTCTGAGGGCTATCTTGCCCTGCATTGTTGCATTCGTACAATTCCCATCTGGCATTTGTGGCAGTGCAGAGGGGTTGTTCCTCTGCACTCCACAGCTCCATCTGCTGGTGGGAATTTCCCTCTACAAGTGCATTGCACCAAGCTGGGTTCTGTCGTTTTATATGCTTGTGGAGGACTTCCACCATGTCAGTGCACACCTTGTGCGCTGACCACGGAGATAATTCCGCAATCGTTACAATAACAGGTCATTTAGGTGGATCCAGTCTTTGGTGAAAAGACAAGGCAGACAAAAATGACCTGTCCAAAATCTGCATAGTAATCAAAAGTAATATTTGTCTTGATAGCTCAAGCAATATATATCTTCTTAGTATCCTAAAATTTGTATAGCACTTTTCTCCTGCTAGACTCAAAAAGCTCAAGAGCAGCAGCAACTAAGGACACGCTCAAGGGGCCACCCTGCAGTTTTGAAAGTCTTACCCAAGGATCTCTTACTGAATAGATACTGACCCAAGCCAAGATTAATACCCTGGTCTCCCATTTCAAAGGCATTACCCTCTTAACTAGTACACTACCCAGTCACTTGCATCCATGCTTGTGACCATATTTTAAAGGCATCTGTGATGACCTGCAGAAGCGGGCTGAGACCTGTGAAATGTGTTGTCCTTTTAATCATGCTGAGTAAATCATTTAATCTTTTTACATTTACCCCGTGGTTTGGGTTCTTACATCTGGAGAGGAAAAGACACCTCCCCCTCCCTTATTATTTTTTGTTTCGTTACATTAACTATTTTTGAGCGCCTCCACCCCCAATTCGTCACCACGGTGTGACAGTCATACATGAAGGCGTCAAGCAGCACAATCTCCACAACTTGCCAAATGCACACTTCATTAGGACCATTCCTTCCACTGCTGAAAGGTTAGTAAATTAGCAGGTGAGAACTTTTGTTTAATAAGTCCAGGCTGTCCTGATTTTATGAAAGGATCAGTATGATAAAAAAATTCAAAAAATGTAAATATATACATATGAAATGTACATTTCTCCCAGTTGGGCTGAGCTATTGCCATTCAGTAAGTTATTTTCTCAATAAATAACTGATAATCCCCCATAAGGAGATGGACTAGTCCAAAACCACTCAAATCTGGAAAAAAAAAATTGATAGTGCAGTTTAGTGCATATTATGGGCTTGATTCACAAAGCGGTGCTAACCTGCTTAGCACGTCTACAGTCTTTAGACGTGCTAACCAAGGTGCTAAGTAGGTTAGCACCGGATTTCTCAATCAGATCGCGCGCAAAGTCCTATGCGCGTGCTAAGTCCCATATGCTTTAATGTGCACTTCATGCTGAGCGCCCTGCGCACTGTGCAGTGTGCGCGTAAAGTTTTACGCGCATAAAGTTTTGCGCGCATAAAATGGACTGAGCAACTTCAGTTCAGTAAAGGTAGCCATACACTGGTCGATTTGCCATCAGATTCGACCAACAGATAGATCCCTCTCTGATCGAATCTGATCAGAGAGGGATCGTATGGCTACCTTTACTGCAAACAGATTGTAAACCGATTTCAGCCTGAAACCGTTCACAATCTGTTGTGGTGGTGGTGCTGCCGCCGCTCCCCCCGCCCGCATACATTACCTGCTCCGCCGGCGCGACTCCAGTCCCCAGGTCTCCGCTGTCTTTTCCGCTCTGGTCTCCAGGTCCGGCATGCTTTATTTCTTCCTGCCCGGCAGGAAGTTTAAACAGTAGAGCGCCCTCTACTGTTTTAACTTCCTGCCGGGCAGGAGGAACCTAAGAATGCCGGAGACCAGAGCGGAGAAGAAGCAGCGGTGACAGCGGGGGCAGTCGTGCCGGCGGAGCAGGTAATGTATTGCCTCTCTATTGCGTCGGTCGTCGGGCATTTGAACGCCGCTAGCGACGCGCTCCCTACCCGCGGGCAATCGTCGGTAATTTTCCGCACGGAGCGATCGACGGGATCGGACGAAATGGATCGAAATTCGGCGTGTAGCGCGAACGATTGGCAGCAGATTCGATCCCAGTGATCGAATCTGCTGTCGAAACGGCGGCAAATCGGGCCAGTGTATGGCCAGTGCTTTTGTAAATACAAAAATAAGTGAGAATCCCCTATGGGGAGATGTTGGACTAGTCCAAAACCTGACAGATCTGTCAAATTGTCACTGCATACTGAAAGTGACAGAGATATAGGAAAAAGGTAAATTATAGTACATTTTCACTCTGGGAGAAAAGTACTGGTACATATTGATGTTTGCATTTCAAAAAAATGTTTTGCTGATAGTTGTGATTCAAATATAAGTTCATGCTTTGGGTATGGAATGAATGCAAAAACTTTATTTCTAATTCAATAATCAAATATGGTTCAGGCGAGTCTTCGCCACTTAATAGTAGACACCCCTTAAAAAAATATAATTTCCATTGTTTTCTAGTTTAAAGAGGACCTGAAGTGAAAGGGACATGGATGCTGATATATTTATTCCCTTTTAAAGAGACTCTGAAGCGAGAATAAATCTCGCTTCAGAGCTCATAGTTAGCAGGGGCATGTGTGCCCCTGCTAAACCGCCGCTAAACGAGGGTCCCTTCACCCCCAAACCCCCCACTGCAACACTTGGTCGCAGACTTGGTCGCTTCTGGAGGCAGGGCTAACGGCTGCAGCCCTGCCTCCAGTCGCGTCTATCAGCGGCGCATCGCTGCCTTTCCCCCGCCCCTCTCAGTGAAGGAAGACTGAGAGGGGCGGGGGAGAGGCGGAGATACACTCTGACAGACGCGCGTGGGGCAGGGCTGCGGCAGTTAGCCCTGCCCCAACCAGGAAGCGCTCCCCCGCTGCACCGAGGGGATTTAGGGGTGAAGGGACCCCCGTTTAGTGGCGCGATAGCGGCGGTTTGGCAGGGGCAAACATGCCCCTGCTAACTATGAGGTCTGAAGCGAGATTTATTCTCGCTTCAGACTCTCTTTAAACAATTCAGATTGCCATGCTCTCCCACCGATCCTCTCCCTCATATACTTTTAGCCATAGACCGTGAACAAGTATGCAGATCAGATGTTTCTGACAAGATTAGCTGCATGCTTGTTTCAGGTGTGTCAATCAGACACTACAGATGCCAAAAAGATCAGCAGAGCTGCCAGGCAACTGGTAATGTTTAAAAAGAAATAAATATGGCAGCCTCCATATCCCTCTCACGTCAGGTGTCCTTTAATGCTGCTAGTTTAATGGTACTAGTTCAATGATGCTCTCCCACTTGCTTCATAGGTCTCCCATAGATTAGGGCTCTAGCTACAGTTATCATATCAGACGCATCTCCCCCTTTCCCATCCTGCCCCTCCTCCTTTCCAGCCAATAACCAGAAGGGGCATCTCTTCTTCTTCCTTCTGCTGCTGGCACCGTAATAAAGGTTATAGATACTGGAGACCATTGGAGAACATGGGTGACCCAGAAAACCTAAAAGCATTGGTCCATTTGCAAGCTGCATACAATTGACATTAAATGTGCATGCAAACAGAATTATTTACATCTCATTGGCCTTCTCTAATAACTGAAAAGACAAGCAAGCATGGTAGAGCATGATATAATCTGTCCCTAGCTGAGAGTATAATTTAGCTCCGGGATTATATTGGCATCTAATCCCACAACAGGAGGTTGCACTTTACTCATCATCATTACATTCATCAGAACTTTGCGTCTTACCGGTAGTGTTGGGCGAACAGTGTTCGCCACTGTTCGGGTTCTGCAGAACATCACCCTGTTCGGGTGATGTTCGAGTTCGGCCGAACACCTGATGGTGTTCGGACAAACCGTTCGGCCACATGGCCGAACTAAGAGCGCATGGCCAAACGTTCCCCGAACGTTCGGCTAGCGCTGTGATTGGCCGAACGGGTCACGTGGTTCCAGGGCCGGGCCGAGGCATAGGCTGGAGAGGCTCCAGCCTCAGGGCGCAGTGTAGGAGGGGGCGCACAATTCATTCAGTTGTCATTCCTAATTGTGTATGAAGCAGAAAGAAATAAGAAAAGGGGATACATAGCAGTGACTGCAAGCCAGATAACTAGATATTAAGGTGTTGGGGAGGTTGTGGGCCCTGTGGCCCTCTTAGTCTAATAGCAATCAGTGTGTGACGGCTGGGGTGGGAGGGATGAAGGGGGGCACTTTGGTGTCTCAGCCTTGGGTGCTGGAGGACCTTGTCCCTGCTCTGCGTGGTTCGGACCCGAACGCGCTCTGATTGGCGGAACTGTCACGTGGTTCGGGTAAATAAATACCCGAACCACGTCATATCTCCGCCATTTGTCTGTGGGTTTAGCTTTGGGTAGGCAGGCCGGGTAGTTCGCGCTCCAGCCACGCTAGCCAGGGTCCCCCCAGTCATTGTGTCGCTGCTGGGAATAGTAGTACACCGCTCGCTCAGCCACACTATATAGCATTGTGTTTACTGCCACTCTGTGTACCTCGCTCAGCCACACTATATAGCATTCTGTTTACTGCCACTCTGTGTCTGCTGGGAATAGTAGTACACCGCTCGCTCAGCCACACTATATAGCATTGTGTTTACTGCCACTCTGTGTACCTCGCTCAGCCACACTATATAGCATTGTGTTTACTGCCACTTTGTGTCTGCTGGGAATAGTAGTACACCGCTCGCTCAGCCACACTATATAGCATTGTGTTTACTGCCACTCTGTGTCTGCTGGGAACAGTAGTACACCGCTCGCTCAGCCACACTATATAGCATTGTGTTTACTGCCACTCTGTGTACACCGCTCACCCAGCACAATATATAGCATTCTGTTTACTGCCACTCTGTGTCTGCTGGGAACAGTAGTACACCGCTCGCTCAGCCACACTACTCTCCTCCTGCGCCTCCTCCTGTTCCATCACGTCTGCTGCTGCTGGGTTAGCGTTGCCGGTCCCTGTTTATGGAACCTCTCATCTTTATTACATTTATGACTGCATGGCGGTAAAAAGCATGCTATCCGCACGCTTCTTGTCCTCATGCAAGGCCTGGGTTGTTGTGTCTCAAAGCGTGGCCTTCTCCTCCTGCGCCTCCTCCTGTTACATCACGTGTGCTGCTGCTGGGTTAGCGTTTCCGGTCCCTGTTTATGGAACCTCTTATCTTTATTACATTTATGACTGCATGGCGGTACAAAGCACGCTATCCGCACGCTTCTTGTCCTCATGCAAGGCCTGGGTTGTTGTGTCTCAAAAAGCGTGGCCTTCTCCTCCTGCGCCTCCTCCTGTTCCATCACGTGTGCTGCTGCTGGTGCTGGGTTAGCGTTACCGGTCCCTTTTTCTGGAACCTCTTCTCTGTATTACATTTATGACTGCATGGCGACAAAAAGCATTTTACCTGTGCAAAGAAACATGACATTTTCCACATTTAAAAGACAGTTTTTCCTTTGAAACTTTACAATCAATTTTCTCAAAAACTATAAGCTCTTTTTCAAATATTTTTTTTCCTCTTGTACCCACTCCCAAGGTGCACATACCCTGCAAATTTGGGGTATGTAGCATGTAAGGAAGCTTTACAAAGCACGAAAGTTCGGGTCCCCATTGACTTCCATTATGTTCGGAGTTCGGCGCGAACACCCGAACATCGCAGCGATGTTCGGCGAACGTTCGCGAACCCGAACATCTAGGTGTTCGCAAAACACTACTTACCGTCAGCAATAGTATAGAATAGTCAAATTCCGTATAAATACAGCTGCTGTGCTCAATTGCTTCCTCTACAGATGCCTTTGGCAGCTCTGAAGATGTTATCTGTCCAGCTGGAGGAGCGATAAGGCTGTCAGTCTCCCTGACAGAGAGATGGGGGTGACAATGCCACCTCTATCCCTCTGGGAGCTGTAAGGGAGTTATAAGCTTATGCACATATGTAAAAGGCATAGCAATCTATTTTTGCCCCCAAAGTGCATACAATACTAAAATGAACCTCCTTCCTATCCTAGATGGCCTGAGAGATCTGGTCATTGTGGCACTAGTGCATTTCTGATCCTTACTAGTTGTTTACATCACTATTATTTATAATTGCCAGTATAGACTGGAGTTATATTAGCCTGAAGTGTACGCCTGTACCCACACATCCTCAGATACTGAATAAAGGGAGCCACCAAAATATATATAGAACATTAAAATAAACAGTTTAAAAAGAAAGTTAAGGTGTCCAATAATTATACAATCTTGATTGTACAATTTTTCCAAATCTATGTAGTAAAAGGAAGAACTGATTAAATGTTCTTTGAATGGACAGTTTAGATCAGGGGTCTCAAACTCAATTTACCTGGTGGGCCGCAGGAGGCAAAGTCAGGATGAGGCTGGGCCGCATAAGGAATTTCACAATCGCGGCGCATCGCCGCCTCTGCCCGCCCCTCTTACTCTTCCTTCACAGAGAGGGGTGGGGCGAGGTGGCGATCCGTGCGGCGATTGACGTCAAGAGGGGCAGAGCTGAAGCTAAAAGCTCTGCCCCTTCCAGGAAATGCCGGCGGATTGCCCCCCGGGCGATTTTGGGGCTCTGCAGCCCTCGTTTAGCGGCTGGGATGCGGCGGATTACTTGGGAGCACTGAAGCGAACTATAAGGAAGCTTTTGCCGGCGAGGGCCACAAAATATTGTATCGAGGGCCGCAAATGGCCCGCGGGCCGCGAGTTTGAGACCCCTGGTTTAGATAGTCCCTCATATTACATAAAAAAGGTATGATATGTAGAATAGATTAGAAAGCATATTATAAAATCTAGCTGCCTGCTCATTGCGCAGAAATGTAGAATGCAGGAGAAATGGATATTAATCAGCACCTCAATGTTAAGTCTCTTGGCTAGAACACCAAAAAGAACAAAAGTTATTTTTTATTCAACTTCCTTTTTTTAAACACGTTTATTGAACATAATGCAGGTTTAAACATCCACCACTTACAAAAATAGTATAGTCATGTTCAGTAATATGCAGTTTGTACAACAGTTATGCAAACGTAATATACATTTGGCATGACATATAGCGCACAGAGGGTAATACCCTCAAGTCAGATTTTTCAAAACGTTCTCCTTGAGTAGATTGTTGTATGAAATTGTAGAAGGTAGTAGAAGTAATGGTGGGATCTCAGAAGCCTACAGTGAAGTATTCAAGTAAATCAAAATACAACATAAAGTAACAACGTTGTGCTGGATCGAACCCTTCCCCCCCCATCTCTGTCATCTCTTGCCCCATGAAAGGGCCTCATTCAGCACCTGAAGTAAATGGAGACATTAGCCAGATTTTCTATAATATATAATATTTACTAGTGCATGGAATGGTAGCACACTATTTATATTCCCAATCCACTGTCTGCTGTGCAGTTGGGCAGGTACCAGCCATCCTTATTCAACTTCCTTACAGACACAGGATTACTAGAACACGCTGCCTTCCTGTGGTGATAGCTGGTGATGCATAGATATATACATAATAGACTGTTGTTGCTAAATACACATTCCAACATTGTACAATCAAGAATGTATAATTTATGGGCACCTTAACCTCCCTGGCGGTTAATTTATTTTTCAAAATGGGCAAAAATCCTTTTTTTTAATTTTTTTTTTTTGTTTTATGTAAAGCTACCAGAGTGGTAGCTACATGAAACACCACTAGAGGGCGCATGTGGCCCTCTAGTGCGATCGTCGCCGGCATCAATAGCAAACAGGGGAGCGCGTATATAACGCGTTCCCCTGTTTGGCTTCTCCTGTCGCCATGGCGACGATCGGCATGACGTCATGGACGTCAGCCGGCGTCCTGACGTCATGCGCACTCGATCCAGCCCATAGCGCTGCCCGGAACTCATTGATCCGGGCAGCGCAGGGCTCTGGCGGGGGGGCCCTCTTCCGCCGCTGCGTGCGGGCGATCGCCGCAGAGCGGTGGCGATTGAGCTGTGCGCGCGGCTAGCAAAGTGCTGGCTGCGCGCACAGCACTTTGAATGGGGCGAATCGCCCCAGCAGACCCTGAGAAATCCTCTTGCGCGGCATAGCCCGAGCTCAGCTCGGGCTTACCGCCAGGGAGGTTAAAAGTTGTCTTACCTGCTTCAGCTTTGACTGCACAGCTTATTGGCACAAATTTATGACCTGAGGAAATCAGATCAGCTATGAAACTCATCTTTTTAGTGCTTTTAAATTAATGTTGTTCCACTGTGAACTGGTTTCTTTCTTCTTGTGGATATAAGCCAACTCTTATTATCCATTTGCTCCTCACTCCATTTGATCCAATACTCTGGAGGGCAGGAATTCAGAATGGCAGAAAAGGAGGAGACATTTAAAATGTATTTTCTGTATCCCTTTAGTGCATATCTATATACTGGTATACAGAAGAGCTCCCTCTAGTGGCTGTAGCACAGCTAAAGGGTTGCCACGGATGCACTGGACAGAAAACACCCAGACTTATGCACACCACTTGTGGGAAGACTCAAAGCTTCCTGCCTGACCTGCTCCACAGCTGGTGAGGCTTACTGAGCAGGGCTTAGTCGATTGAAGCATGTATTTTTTGGTATATTACCGAACTTCAACCTTTTTATCGACTTAAATTCTTTTATTGAACTGCCTTAGTGAATTAAGGCCATTTTGTTTTGTCATAATTTTCACGATTTGGCAAAATGAGAATATTTGCACAAATATATGAGCATGAAAAAATTAATTTTCACAAAATGGATTGTATCATGTAGTATTGTACTTATGATTGCTAAAAGCAGTTTTTAAAAGCACAGAAGGGAAAGCAACCCATCCCAGCTCAGCTATATGATGAAATTATTATAGCTAGTAGTACACACTATGAGGATAAATGTTCTCTTGAGAATTGGTCAGTTTATCCCATTGCAAGGCGATCTGAAGTCAACGTACATGTCTTCTGAACTAATCAGCTTGTTCTGGATCAGATCCCAGTACTAGGGACACTTGTACACAGAGTTCCCATTGTGAAAATGGCACTTTCCCCCCTTGCAGTTCCTATCGTCCTTTCACATAATGTATTTAAAAACTTGTGCACGCATAAGCTTCCCTGGAATGAATGCATCCTTTTGTGCTGCTTATTTCTACTGACTGTGGACAGCGGAGATCCCCAAAACAGTCATAACATGTTTTGCTTGTTTTGTTTTGATTAGATAACGTTTTCAATTATCATTTGAACTAGCAGCAACCAGAATCATTATACTGTATATAGCATAATATCACAACATAACCTTAAAGTGGACCTGAACTCTTGCACAGCACACAGGGGAAACAGAGAGAAATGCACCCTGTGTGTTTTTAGAGAGAATAGCCTGTATAATTCCCCTTCATCTTCAAGTGATTACAAGTGTAATTTGATCTCTCAGCACAGAAATTTGACAGTCCTCGGCATACACAGCTAATATGCAAGCACAGGATGTTAACCCTTTGTCTGCTTCCATGAAAGCAGGAAGTAGACACACTGCAGATTTATTGCAGGTGTTCTGTAAGCTGTAACAAAGAAATGTTATTTTCTTTAAAGGTTACTATACTGTTTATCTTTTAGCGCAGAGAAGAAGTTGTTAGTTAAGGTCTGCTTTCAAACAGAAGTCCTCTTTTCTCTAAAAGATATGCAACAGCATCATAACCTTTAAACAAAAAACATCTTTCTTCCAGCTGATACAACCCTTAAAATAAATTTGCAATGTTTTAATCCCTGATTTATGGAAGCAGACATATTGTTAACATCCAGTGCTTTCAAATGAGTTTATATGGCATCTCTGCCATGGCTGTCATGTGACACAGGGAGAGATCAGATTACAACTTCTGATTAGACACAAATGAGGCAGAATTAGACAGGCTAAACTCTCTAAATACATACAGGGTGCATTTATCTTTGTCTTCCTTTTGTCCTGTACAAGAGTTCAGGTCCACTTTAAGAGTATGACATAATCAGAACTGAAAATAAATCATAAGAGCACCTCCATGGAACAAACTGTAAGTAACAGGGCCACCGCCCAAGGCCCACTACCATCAGCTGCCCCTAGACCGACAGTATCCAAACCTCCCCCCCCCCAAATGGCAAGGATTTGATTGTAGGCTCCTCTGAGGACAGTTAGTGACATGATGGCAGGGATTAGATTGTAAGCATTTTAGCGAGTGGCACATTCAGTGAGTGACAGGCAGCTTATTGATCACTGTAAGTGCCATTGGCTGCCTCTTCATCCAGATCCGTCTGTCGGTAGCCACCCACCGCTATGTGCAAAACTGTGTAGCTGGACAAATTTGGCAGGCTAACTGCTACTGCCACCCTTCTGCCCACAGCCCGCCCCTCACTTTCCTGGAGTCCTAGGCCATGGCCTTTGGGGTCTTGCCTGATTCTGTTTTTATCTAGGTATATATTAGTGGCAGGTCATCCCACTGCTTCATATCACAACTAAATGTAATACATCTGCCTGGAATATAGTCAAGTCACAGAAGTGAAAACATTCCAAGTCTCTCAATTAAAGATTATACAAAATTGTAAACTATGTCTCTAGAACTAGTAAAGGACCACTGTCGCGAAAATCATAAAATTTAAAATATATGTAAACGCATATAAATAAGAAGTACAATTCTTCCAGAGTAAAATGAGCCATGAACTACTTTTCTCCTCTGTTGCTGTCACTTACAGTAAGTAGTAGAAATCTGACAGAAATTTTACTCTGGAAGAAACAGACTTCTTATTTGTATATGTTTACATATATTTTAAATGTTAAGATTTTTGTGGTCCTTTAAGGCATAGGCATTCTTGATAATGCATTTTCAATAATAATGTTTTACAGGGAACCTAAACTGAGAGGGATATGGATATTTCCTTTTAAATAATACCAGTTGCCTGGCAGCCCTGCTGATTTCTTTGGCTGCTGTAGTGGCTGAATCACAGACCTGATATAAGCAATGCAACTAATCCAGTCTGACTTCAGTCAGAGCACCTGATCTGCATGCTTGTTCAGGGGCTGTGGATGAAAGTAGTCTAGGGAAATTTTGGGGGAAGCTGTGTTGGGGACACAGGTAGTCCATACAGACTCCATGCAGATAGTATTCTGGCCCAAATTTGAACCAGAGACTCAGTGCTGGAATGCAAAGAGTACTAGGCAATTATTCATTTCACAAAGGAACATGTGCCTCCGATAGCGTAATATGTTTATTGAAGAAGCAATCACACATAAAATATGTACTCAGTTCCAGCAGAAGTATTTGAGCAGTGTGTGCTTGGCGGAAGCAGTCTGGACAAACAGCTGTGGCCAGTGGCTTAGTTGCATCAGAACTCTAGAGGGGTCTGTACCCTCCGCTTTCACAGAATGCCACAACTACTACGCGTTTCGTATTTGGTTTCCTGCAAGCGTGGTGAACTTTGCAAGAGTTTGCATGGGACTGTCATCTGTAAAAAACACGATTTGGACTCACTAATCTATAGCACTTTTTGCACTACAGAGTTTGTATCCTTTTACCAGCGCTGGGATTATTTGGACTATTGGTTTATTTGTCTAATTATTTAATTTACCCTTTCTCCTCATTCAATTCAAGTTTTCTCCTAGAAGATCATTTTTCAGCTTCTATTTATAATAACTTTTCAGCACTTTGCAATAAAAAACAAGGCCAGTATTGTCTTGCTTGTTGGTGACTTAAAAGGCATAGGCCCATTTGTAATGAATCTTTTCTCCTGAGTTTTCTCCTAGGTGTTATACCTTTTCAATATAATGCCTAAATGTCTTTAAAGGACAACTGAAGTGAGAGGGATATGGAGGCTGCCATATTTTTTTCCCTTTTAAGCAATACCAGTTGCCTGGCTGTTTCTGACATTATTGTTAGTTCTGGCATGATTAGCTGCATACTTTTTTTCTAGTGTTATTTAAACACTATTGCAGCCAAAAAGATCAGTGGGGCTGCCAGCGAACTGGTATTGTTTAAAAGGAAATAAATATGGCGGCCTCCATGTAACTCTCACTTCACTTGTCCAAGCAAGAAAATACTCAAAATAATTTTGATAATACTTTTCCACTTACTTTTTGATATGTTTTCAATTACAAAGTGCTAAAAAGGTATTTTAAAGAGAATATGAACAATTATCTCCTAGGAGAAAACTCAGGAGAAAAAGTTAATTGCATCTGGGCCGTTATATTTATAGGGTGTAAAAATATCAACTAGAAGAAAATGTAGTAGAAAAAGTGAGCCTAGGGCCCTTATTCATTTCCAAGGAATTATATCCTAGGAGAGATCATTTTAATTTTCTCTTTAAAATAACTTTTTACAATTAAAAAAAAAGTACCCGAAAGTTGGTTAAAAAGTACCGTCAAAATTATAAAATTATTTTGAGTATTTTCTTGCTTGCTGGTGGTTTAAAAAGCATTTTATGACAAGATGTGAAAATATTACTTAGGAGAAAACTTGAATACTTAGGAGAAAAAGTGAATTGCACACGGATATATATATATATATATATATATATATATATATATATATATATATAGTGTGTGTGTATCTATCTATCTATCTATCTATCTATCTATCTATCTATCTATAATTTTTTACTTTTTCCTACTTTTTGAAACTCTGCCCCTTGTCATCAAACAACTCCAATTCATCCACCAATTTATAATGTTAGATTAGAACTTATTCTAACTTTTAATTAGCAGTCATGTAAAAATTATGAGACAAATCTTAGAACGTGAAAAAGGCTAACTTATCAAATACTCCATTTTTACATTTATATGGTTGTTTTTTTGAGAAGTATTTCCATATTTCTTACATAGCACTTAATTTAATCTGAGCCCCATTTCTTTCAATAAAGCATTGTTGGGTCTCTTAAGCAGCACAGCTTCCTCTTCTAAGTCATCTCCCGTGAAATTGGTTTAATGAAGCAGAAAGGTATGAAGCATTAGCAACCCTGGAATTTATGCAGTAGCACTTCATTTTTCAGGCTCATTCGCATTTTAAACCCAATTGAAAAAAATCAGCACACAATGATTTTATCATAGTCATTACATCAGTATATATTACCCGCTATTCTATATCAGGCCGTTTAGTCAAGCTGTTGAAACGATATCTATTAGCAAGGAAAGAAAAATGGCAAAGAGTTAGTGAAAAATGAGCACAGAGGAGAATGACTGCTCTGATATCAGAATAGATGTCGTACCAGAGCACAAACATGATAGAGGATGTGTCACCTGCGTAGTGATTAGTCCTGACAAGAAAAAAAAACAATGCAATTAATTTTCTAAAACGAGATTATAGAAAGTTTAAATGAGAATTAAAGTAAAAAAAAAAAAATGTCTTGGAAAAATCCTAGCGTGAAAAGTTTACAATAAATGCATGTCAAAAAGTTTGAGGCTACTTTCACACTGGTGCGTTGCGGTGCATTGTGTTAGACAATGTGCCTTACTTTTCGGCATATAAGATGCACCTAGGTTAAAACTAGCGGGACTCGTTTTTTAAAAAAGAAACCAGATACTTACCTAAGGGAAGGCTCTGGGTCCTAATGAGCCTTCCCTCTCCTCTCTTGGTGTCCGCGGTGCAGCGCTGGCTCCACCTTTTAAATCCCCCGCTGCGGGGGACTTGGGATGTCTTTGGGAGCTGAGTCCTCCCGAAGTCAGACGGCTCCATTCTGTGCACGCGCAAGAGAGGGCGCTTGCGCATGCGCAGTATGGAGTGGCCCGTATTTGGGAGCACTAGGGCTCCCAAAAGACTCTCCAAAGTCACCTTCGCCAGCGGAGTGAGTAGTATTTGACTAAATTAATCAAATACTGCTCCTGGGGACAGCGCTGCACTGAGGGCACTGGGAAAGGAAACCTCTCATTAGGTAAGTATCTGGTTTCTTTTTTAAAGAAGCGGTTCCCATTTACTTTAAGAGGGACAGAATCAGGGAATAAATACTCCGGCATGCCGGAGAGAGATCCATGAAAAACGTCCCACCAAACACATTAAGGAGTTGACGCAAAGTCTGGTTTTAATCCCTAGAGGGCAGAAATCACAGAACATTCCTGTCTGGCAGTGCCACTAGCTCCTTTTTACGAGCTCCCCCTACTACGGTAGTTACAACAACTCATCTCCTCCTCCTCTCTGTCTCCCCATCTGAACTGTCCCCCTGTTCTTCATCTCTTCTTGCGGGCACCCATGTGACATCCATGGACACATCATCATCAACAACTGCTTCACTTGTATCAGACACCTCTAAAATGGCACCAACAATGGGTACTACATCATCATCCTCCTCACACCTTACGTCCATGTGTGTACTGACGCCTGACTGAGACATATCAGGTGGTGTAACATCCTTTTCACCTTCATCTTCTGCCAATAATGGTTGTGCATCACTAAATTCATCACACAAATGCGTGAATAACTTCTCTGAAAAATCAAGTGTAGCAGCTGTGGTGCTAGTGGTGGTTTTGGCTGCCGGGCGTTTGGTAAGTTGTTGTGGGGTGCCTGAATCAGAGCAGGAGAAGGATGGTGCGTCAAGGTTCTGTGCGGAAGCTGTAGAAGATGGGGTGTGTAGAAGATGGGGTCCTCTGAATTTTGGGTGTTGATGGTGCCCTTCCAGGGCCGCTGGAAATCACTGCAGCTCGACCCCGAGGACGTCTGCTTGTCATTTTTTTATTTGGGGTACAATGGCTGTGACAAGTGAAAAATAATGCACTGGAGTGGTACTGTGTTTGACCTTAGTCATGACTTTAATCATGTTTATTTTACTGTTTGGATCCTACTTAAAAAGGCTATACAGCCTGAAATGACACTTTCATTTTATGTTGCTATCCTCTTGTCACATAAGGCTCCGTATCTCTCAAAAACCACCCAAAACCGCATAGCCAATGCGTTCCGTTGTGTAGCCCTGCCCCCTGCTGGAAAGATGACATTTTGTTCTCTATCTAGAGTAGAGAAAACAGAATGGTGTTTCTTCAGCAGGGGTGGGGCTCTGCAGCGGAAACCATCAGCCACATGGCTTTGTGAGGTTTTTGGAAGGAATGGGACCGGCAGGCAACTATAACTTTTATGTGCCGAGAGGATAGCAACATATAATGAAAGTGTAATTTCTATTTCCATTAACATATTATATTTCGCATACATTTTCCCTGTATGCAAATGTTTGTGCTATAGTGCAAATTGTAATTCAAATTTTTGTATGCAACTAACATTCATTACATGAGAAATGGAAGCGGGGTGCAGTTATCTGCAGCATGCCATCCATATTTTTTCTGCATCGTACCGCATGTGAAAATTTGCGTCCAATGGAAAAGACTCCATTGACATACATTGGTTATATTTTCAATGAAAAAAATTAATGTTGTAAATTTGCACTTAGTGCAAACAGGCCCAAAGGAATCTTGGAAAAAAAATGTATTGGCCCATTCTCACCAACCCCCTGATTATTCTGGCATGAAACGTGGGAGGTTATAAGATTAAGTTAAAACAAAATAACATGAAAAAATCTGTAAGACATATATACATATACATCTATAGAATGTTATAGATCTGCATATAAGGTGAACTAAGGCTATAAGATTAAAAAAACAAAAAAAATCTACAAGACATCTATAGAATGTTATAGATTTGTATGTTTTTCCACAATCAGGTGCTCCATGTGCAGAAAAGAAATCCAAGCAGTAGAGTGTATTGTATTGTATCCAGGATAATGAGCAAAGCACTAAAGCACAATGACTGCAGCCAGCAGTACAAGATGTAGGCCTGAGACAAGGGTAATTGCCCCACCACCACAATACTTTCTCTGTAGTAAAAGCTCCTACTGTCCTCAGGAGTGCTGTAATCTGTGCAGAGACACTGGGCATGTCTGCATTCTGCCCGAGCTAATGTACAGAAAAGGTACTGTGAGTAAAAATAATATTTCCATATTAACTACTTGCCGACCGTTCCACGCCGATTGGCATGAACGCGGTGTCAGACCCAGGACCACTCCACGCCAATTGGAGTGAATGGCTTTCAATGGGGCTAGCAGGAGATCGCGTGTGCTAATGCGCGCGCTTCTCCGCTTGGAAAGCGGGGCGAAGCTCCTCCTTTAGTCTCCCAGCGGTGATCGCCGCTCGGTGACTGTTAAACGGCAAAACCGCCGTCTAATAAGTTAGTACAGTGCTGCGATCTAAGGCAGCGCTGTACTGGGGACAGCTGTGTGACACGGCTGTCCCCCTGGGGGAGACAGGAGCCGATCGCTGTCATATGCTGCTGCTGGGAGGGAGGGACCTGGGCAAAATTAACATCCTGGGAGTGATCAGATCCCACCAACAGAAAGCTCTTTTGGTCGGGAGAAAAAAGGGGGGGGAGGAATCACTTGTGTGCTGACTGAGTTGTACGGCCCTGCAGTGAGGCCTTAAAGCTGCAGTGGCCCAATAAGGGAAAAATGGTCTGGTCACTAGGGGGGTTTAACACCGCGGTGGTTAAATAGGGGGGGATGTCTATTTACAGTGCTATTTATATACAATAGCATTTTATTAACCTATTTTGGTTGCTGGACGTAGAAACTACGACCAGGAACCATGCGCGCTACCGCGCGCTCCCGCGGCCGATCGCACGCGTGCACGCGCATTCCTGGCCGCGGATTCGGTAGCCACAGAATCAATGTATCGGGCTATGGTGCCCGATCACTGATTCCTCTCCCCCGCTGAAAAAGCGACAGCTTCTCTCGGAAGCTGTGCTTTTTCTCGCCGTTTCCTCCCCTCTGCGTCACTCTAAGCGTGTGTTACGCTTAGAGTGACGTCATGTAAACAAACTCATGGCCGCCATCTTGTGGCCAAAAAGTAAAACTACAACTAAAAGTAAAAAAAATTTAAAACAGCACACAATTACATTATAAAACTATAGTTTACATCCCACCCTCCCAAAAATACCCAAATAAAATGTTTAATATAAAAAAAAAACCATTACAATAAAAAAAAAAAACATGTAAATATTTACCTAAGGGTCTAAACTTTTTAAATATCGATGTAAAGAAGAAATATTTCTATATTTTTTTTATTTTAAACTTGTAAATAGTGATAGATACAAAACGGAAAAAATGCACCTTTATTTCCAAATAAAATATTGTCGCTATACATTGTGATAGGGACATAATTTTAACGGTGTAATAACTGGGACATATGGGCAAATACAATACATGAGTTTTAATTATGGAGGCATGTATTATTATAAAACTATAATGGCTGAAAACTGAGAAATAATGATTTTTTCCGTTTTTTTCTTATTCTTCCTGTTAAAATGCATTTACAGTAAAGTGGCTCTTAGCAAAATGTACCCCCCAAAGAAAGCCTAATTGGTGGCGGAGAAAACAAGATATAGATCAGTTCATTGTGATAAGTAGTGATAAAGTTATAGGCTAACCAATGGGAGGTGAACATTGCTCAAGTGAAAACGACGGAACAGTGGTGCTCACCGCCAGGTCGTGATCACGCTTACGCGTGGATTCATGACCATTTTGACGCATTCCGCCTCGGACACAAAAATCCGTGAATAGATTTTCAACCACGAAAATCTACTTCGGCTTCGCGTGAATGCGGACAGAAATCCGCATTCACGCTCGTGAAACCCGGTGCTGAAGTCGTGGTTTGCGGAAATGCGTCAAACTATGCGGAAGTGACACATTGCAGGCCAATCAGAGTGCCCCAGCCAGGCCCTAGCAACCAATCACAGGAGGGGAGCTATGCCCTCCCCTCCTGAATATAAAGCGGCGGCCATGATGGAAAAGCTCTGTCCTTGTTAGACTGTGGTGCTGAGAGGATTATCTCCAGGCCATTGTTGTTTGAGCAAGTGCATTTATTGTGTTAAAAACAAAGCGTTTTTTTTTGCTAACACTGCTCTTATACTGTACACAGTTAGCTAGTCAGTGAGTGATTGCTGTAGTTAGTTGTAGTCAGTGTAGTGTAGTGGGAGTGTGGGAGTCTAGTGATTATTTAACTGTGTGTAGTGCTGTGCAGGCAGGTTCAGTGCTGCAGTGTAGTGGGAGTGGGGATTATCTGTGTGTAGAGTGCAGGCAGGCAGGTTAGTGCAGCTGCAGTGTTATATATTCCAGTGACAGTTATACACTTGTACTATTTGCAGGCAGCCAGTCACACCGCCGGCGCCGCCACTCTCTGCCAGCGCTGTTCATTCATTCTGTCAGTGACCTTGTGCCGTGCCCAGTGCCCACTGCTCGCTCGCTCGCTGGCATATGAGCATCTCATTACACAGTGTGACATCCTTGTGTGCCCACTGCATCCTTCAGTGACCTAGTTGTATATCCAGTGCCCACTGCTGTGCCCACTGCATCCTTCAGTGACCTTGTACTGTGGCCACTGCATCCTTCAGTGACCTAGTTGTATATCCAGTGGCCACTGCTGTGCCCACTGCATCCTTCAGTGACCTTGTACTGTGGCCACTGCATCCTTCAGTGACCTAGTTGTATATCCAGTGCCCACTGCTGTGCCCACTGCATCCTTCAGTGACCTTGTACTGTGCCCACTGCATCCTTCAGTGACCTAGTTGTATATCCAGTGCCCACTGCTGTGCCCACTGCATCCTTAAGTGACCTTGGACTGTGGCCACTGCATCCTTCAGTGACCTAGTTGTATATCCAGTGCCCACTGCTGTGCCCACTGCATCCTTCAGTGACCTTGTACTGTGGCCACTGCATCCTTCAGTGACCTTGTACTGTGCCCACTGCATCCTTCAGTGACCTTGTACTGTGCCCACTGCATCCAGTGATTCATTACTAGCAACATGTCTGGCAGGGTTTCGCGGGGTGAGAGGAAAGGGAGTTCAATTGCCTCAGCCACTTCTGGGACTGCTCCACGTCCAGGGAGAGGACGCCCAGCTGTACGTGGTCGTGATGCAGCAGAAAAGGGGGCAGCAAAGCCTGGGCCGAGTCAGCGGACGCCATTGTCCAAATATTTTAAAGTTTCTGGTCCCCGTGTGGTGGTTGAGCAAATGGAACCTGACGTACTCATGGACATCATGACTTCCTCCCAGACCTCTACTGTGAGCACCACTCCAAGCAGTAGCAGCAGCAGCCAACATCCCACGCTTGTGGTGACATCCACCCCAGCACCCACTGGTCAGCAGCCCTCCCAGGATGACAGCGTTCTGTCCCTCAGTCCGGCATCTGGGAACCTGCTGATGCAAGAAGCTCAGGACTTACTGGGGACTGATGTGGCAGAGATTGAGATCGGGCCACAATCACAAGCGTTGTTGAGTTCTGGTGATGAAGAAGAGGGGTCTGTGTCTAGGGATGTAGGGACAGAAGAGGAGGCGGGGGAGTCAGAGGAAGAGCTGGATTATGATGATGCTGCTGATGATGACGACGTTGTGGACCCTAACTATGTGCAGCCTGCTGAGTCCGTGGAAGAATGGTCAGAGCAGGATGACGAGTCACCTCGGCCTAGGCAAGGATATCGCCATATGTCAGGCAGGGGCAGGGGCATCGGCAGCAGTGGGCGTGGAGGAAGTAGACAGGACACTGCTTCAGCCGGCACCACCACCATGCAACCCCCGGCAACTACTACCACACATTGCTCCGCTGCACCCTCTGCTAGTGGGGGCCGCAGTAAATTAAAGTCACCAGTGTGGGATTGCTTTGAGGAATGTACTGATGACAAAAGGTATGCGGTGTGCAGGTTATGCAGCAAAAGATTGAGCCGTGGGAAAAGTCTGAGCAAGATGGGTACCTCATCCCTCCAGGGCCACCTGAGAAGCCGCCACTGCCGCGAGTATGCGAACTTTAAGAGGAAGCAGGCACTGCTGGCAGGGGTTCCTGAGAGCAGAAGGCCCACCAGCGCAGCAGCATCCTCCCTCCCTCAGGGTCGTGAATCCCCCACAGCAGCAGCAGTAGTAGCACGCAAGCGCTCTTCCACCTCGGCTGCTCAGGACACAGACATTGAGGCTGGCAGCCAGTGTTCGTCTCTCTCCTCTGTCTCCCCTGCATTCCAGCGTCGTCAGACCCTGCTGAGCGACACCTTTCAGGGTCTGACCAAGCCTCTGCCTCCAAGCCACAGGCGGATCCGCAAACTAAATGGCTTGCTGGCCCGGGCCATGGCATCACAGCTGCTTCCCTACTCCCTGGTGCAGGAGGGGAGCGCCATGCGGACGCTGCTCCAATTTGGCATCCCCGAGTGGCAAGTCCCCAGTCGCCACTATTTCAGCAGGAGCCCGATCCCAGCACTCCACAAGTTTGCGGTGGAAAACGTGGCCCGTTCCCTGGACTACTCTGTGGGCAAGCGGGTCCACGTGACCATGGACTCGTGGAGTAGCAGATTTGGGACAGGTCGCTACCTGTCGTTTACGGCCCACTGGGTGACACTGATGGAAGGGAGGGAGGACAAGAGCGCATCAGCCCAGCTAGTGGTGCAACCACGCGGGATCAGGGGGGATGCAGAAGGGTCCTGTCACGACACTCCCTCAGCACCCGGAAAGCAAGCCCGCCTCGGCAGCAGCAGCGCCAAGCCTCGGCACTGCCAAGCCCTTTTAACATTGGTGACCCTGGGGAAGGAGAGGCTTACGGCCACCAATGTCCTGGCCGCCCTCAGGAAGCAGGAGCGGAGGTGGCTGACCCCCAGAGGCCTGGAAGTGGGGTATGTGGCAGCCGATAACGGGGCCAACCTGGTGGCAGCAGTGCAGCAGGGAAACCTGCAGCACATCCCCTGCTTGGCCCACGTGCTCAATCTTGTGGTGCAGCGCTTCTTGCGCACCTACCAGGGGATGAGCGAGCTGCTGCAGGATGCCCGGGCAGTGGTACGCTTTTTCCGCCTGTCAGCCACTGCCTCTGCACTCTTGTCCACCTTACAGCAGCAGTATGGAAGGCCACAACACCGGCTGATCATCGACATGCCAGTTCGCTGGAATTCGACTCTGGCCATGTTGGAGCGGCTGTGTCAGCACAGGCTGGCTCTTAGGGCCTACATGCTAGACCCAAGTGTCCCCAGCAACCAGCAAGTCCCCATGATTACTGCCACTCAGTGGACACTGATGCAGCAAGTATGCCTGGTGCTGAGTCCCTTCCTGGAGGCAACCAAGATGGTCAGTGAGGAGCGGGCCTCTGTGTGCCAGTGGGTGCCCTTGGTTTGTCTACTGGAGCAGGCAATGGACAATTTAATTGAGCGTGGGGATGAAGCCCTGAGGCAGTTGGAAGAACAGGAGCAGATGGCAGCACAGTCCAGCTCAGAGGAGGGCTCACAGCAGGTAGTGGAAGAGTTGGAGGTCCCTAACCTGAATGAGGAGGAGGAGGAGGAGCAGAGTGCAGCAGGCGTTGTACGTGGATGGCGGTTTGAGGAGGACAACGACATGGCACAGGAAGAGGACAGGCATGCGTTATGGGACAATGGCGAGGACGAGGAAGATCGTGCTGGCAGGGCCCACTTGTTTCCCATGGCTGTGCACATGTTGGGCTGCCTTCGCAGGGACCCCCGGGTGATCCAGATGCGTTCAAGGGAGGACATCTGGATTACCTTGATGCTTGATCCCCGTCTGAAGGGGAAGCTGGGAGACTTAATGACGCCATCCACCACCGAGCAACGCACAAGGGAGTTGAAGGAGGCCCTTGTGCGCAGACTACTGGAAGCATTCCCCCAGCCTTCCACCCCCACTGTAACTGCTCTGCCAAGCCAGCAAGAGGTGCCTGCCATTGCCACTAGCAGCACAACAACCACCACCAGCAGCAGCAGCAGCAGCAACTGGCGCCCCGGAGACCTGAAGAGCCTAAGCAAGAGCCTGTATGCAGTGCAGCAGCCCAGAACAGAGGTGCCCGCCACAGCATCCACCACCAACCAGCACAAGCAACGACTGACCACCATGGTGTCTGACTATATGGGGTCATCCAGCGGGCTCAATGACACCGACAGCCCCGTGGACCCCTTGGAGTACTGGGTCAAGAGACTGGACATCTGGAGCGAGCTTTCCCAGTACGCCCTGGAACTCCTATCCTGCCCTCCTTCCAGTGTCCTCTCAGAGAGATGCTTTAGTGAGGCCGGTGGCGTGGTCACAGAGAAGCGCTCTCGGCTCTCCCACGCCTCTGTGGACAAACTCACCTTCCTGAAAATCAACCAGGCTTGGGTGGAAGGTGAGTTCCTGGCCCCTATTGTCGGACACAGGGGGACATGAAGTGGCTGCTGCATGTGCTGTTGTTAACTATGCCTGCCTTTATAAAGACATTTACTACCTGCCTAGTGCCTACCTTGGTTAATTTTTTTGGTGTTATGGTACTACTACCAGTAAGTTGCCATGGTCCTCCTTCTGAGCTGCTGAACTGACCGCCCGCTTTGTCCTCCTGACTCAGTCGCTACTACACTCTGCGTTCACACTGCCCGGGTCGCCGGGTGCATTTAATTTTTTGGCCAGCACTATGACGCTGTGCTACTACTACTGTGCTGCTGCTGCTGAACTGACCGCCCGCTTTGTCCTCCTGACTCAGTCGCTACTACACTCTGCGTTCACACTGCCCGGGTCGCCGGGTGCATTTAATTTTGTGGCAAGCACTATGACGCTGTGCTACTACTACTGTGCTGCTGCTGCTGAAATGACCGCCCGCTTTGTCCTCCTGACTCAGTCGCTACTACACTCTGTGTTCACACTGCCCGGGTCGCCGGGTGCATTTAATTTTTTGGCCAGCACTATGACGCTGTGCTACTACTACTGTGCTGTTGCTGCTGAACTGACCGCCCGCTTTGTCCTCCTGACTCAGTCGCTACTACACTCTGCGTTCACACTGCCCGGGTCGCCGGGTGCATTTAATTTTTTGGCCAGCACTATGACGCTGTGCTACTACTACTGTGCTGCTGCTGCTGAAATGACCGCCCGCTTTGTCCTCCTGACTCAGTCGCTACTACACTCTGCGTGCACACTGCCCGGGTCGCCGGGTGCATTTAATTTTTTGGCCAGCACTATGACGCTGTGCTACTACTACTGTGCTGCTGCTGCTGAAATGACCGCCTGCTTTGTCCTCCTGACTCAGTCGCTACTACACTCTGCGTTCACACTGCCCGGGTCGCCGGGTGAATTTAATTTTTTGGCCAGCACTATGACGCTGTGCTGCTACTACCACCAGTATGTTGCCGTGGTCCTTCTGTGCTGCTGAACTGACCGCCTGCATAGTCCTTCTCCTGACTCAGTCGCTACCACCACTGCACTCTGCGTTCACACTGCCCGTGTCCACTGACAACTCTGCTGCGATGTCATTGCTAATTGCTGCAAAAAAAACAAAAAAACAAAAATTACAAAAACCTCTCTGGAGCCTTTTTGCCGTCAGCCACTCATCCTCCTCCAGCGGTACCTTCGCCGCCAAGTGCCATTGGAACTCGCCTTCACCTCTTTGACTGCTTAACGCGTATATCCCTTTTTAAAACCACTTATTACCAATTAATAGCCCCATTTAAAGTGTTGATTTCACTTTAACATCCATTTTCTCTAGAAAACATTTTTTGGGGGAATTTTTTATGTTGAAGTTATGTTGCCCCTTATCACCTCGATAATCCATGCTATTTGGGGGACTGTAGCATGTATGGGGGCTTTGTTATTAACGTTAAAAGAAAATCCACCTTCGGGCGTGAATCCGCGCGTGATTACGCCATTCACGGGAAAAAATCCGCGTGGTTGCGTGGACGCGGACGAAAATCCGCATGCGGCGGGGCCGAATGCGGATTTTTTTTTGCAACCACGCGGATTTCCGAATTCGTGGATGAGGCACATCCGAGCATCCCTGCGACGGAACGCGAATGGGTTAAATTCTACTTGGTGGGCACATAATGGCAACAGAATGCCCTCTTCTACAAGGACTGTCTGGTAGCTTGGCATGCTGGGCCATGCCCAGGGCTGGATTCATAGGAAGGCCACAAAAGCCCGGGTCTTCGGCAGCTGCAGCCTAAGGGGGCACCTGGACATGAAATATCAGTTGCTACATAATGAAAGGGGGGAGCAACAAATGAAAATGGAAGTAGCTACCCAAGGGAGTTGTAAATGAAAGAAAGAGGCCGCAGTATATAGATGTTACAAATGGGAGAGGGGTTTGTACATGGGATGAGAGAGGCACTGCTGCACTTGGAAGGGGAGCCCCAAAATATTTGGCCTAGGAGCAAAAAAATTATAAATCTGACCATAACCATGGACTCTGTTTAGGGCTTCTCATTCTAAGTTCAAATTAACAAGTTATCTGCCTCCAGTAATCTACAACTAAAAATCATCTCAATAGTCCATTCCTTTGTAAGGCCGGTTGCAACTAAAATGTTACTGTCCACCATTTTCATTTCCACACTATTGTAATGCCCAACTCTGTTTCTTTCACTAAATTGTCTGGAACCTCTGCAGTTCCTCCTGAACTTTGCTACTTGATCCATCAATCTTCTTGTTCCTCAGATGCTGCTTCTCTGTTGGTCCCTTCCACTGTTGCTTGTGAATTTTCAGCAAAGTCATTTGTGCATCGAAAATGCTATTTTCGATTTTGAGAAAATTTTCACTATGGTGAAAATACGAAAACATTGGTAGTCTTACTGCAAAAATGTGCAAAAAGCACAAAAATTTAGCGAAACACTAAAAAAAAAAATCACGAAATTATTACAAGATGATTTTCGATGGCATTTTTGCTCGAAAGTCAAATTTTAACATTATTTTCCCGAAAGTTAATGAGAAAAGAATATGGGCATTTTCATACATAACTAATTTTCCATCAAGTAAGGAATTCGATTCAATGTTTTAACTCTTACCTACAAAGTTTTGTCTTCACCTCACACATTTCCAGATACCATCCTAAATGCAGCCTGAGGTGCGCCAGCAATCTTTTCCTTTCAACCACCTTAATCTTAAACCTCTTACCCGCCACTTTAATCTTAAACCTCTTCTTACTCCAATCCAGCATACAGAATGTCTCATGTGCCTCTTTAGTCCTCTGGAACTCCTTTCCTAAATCTGTGTAACACTCATCAACCCTTGAAATTTTTAAATGCAGTTTAAAAAACCTTCCTTCAGGCAAGCTATTTTAGCCTGTTAATGGACCTAGGCTTTTCTGTGTATGTAGGTCCCAGATATGTAAATCAGTTCCAGCAGCTAGCTTTTTTTCCCCTGATAATTACTACTTTTAATAATCATCTTATGCAAAGCACCATATACGTTACAGCTTATGGGCCTTTTGAACGTATAGCTGGCATGCAGGCTGACACTATTACACATATGTCAAGCGGGCATCTTATTTCAGCCCATTACTATAATATATACATTCTTTGTTTTTGCAGTGTATGTAGTATTGCAGTGTCTGTAGAATTCTGCATGCTACATTCAGACTCCATACAGGCAGCAAGGATGCTTGGAAAGGAGGATGCTGGTCACTGAGAAAAGAGAAAATACTGAAACTGTGGCATGAAGATACCAAAAGACTTAGGATAAACTACAGATCATTGAGTATAAGAAAGCTGTCCACAGACATTCAGTTGTGTTTTCAGTCAGATTAGTTGACAACTTATTGTCTATAGGCAGGGCCAGATCACTAGAGACAAGCCTAGAGATGCCAGTTTGCTGAGAAAAGACAAGACAAGTCTGCGCTTTACTCCTGGAAGACTCAAAGCACCAGAGCTGCAGCCACTAGGGCGCACTCTAAGCAGTAGCAGTGTTAAGGAGTCTTGCCCAAGGTCTCCTTACTAAATAGGTGCAGGCTTACTTAACAGGAAGAGCCAAGATTTGAACCCTGGTCGCATGTATCAGAGGCAGAGCCCTTAACCACTGTCATGGGTTTGCGAACCCGCGCTCACCATCCTAGAGCCTTGCTGTAGTCACCATCCGCGGAACACAGAGAGCTGGATGGGGCTGCTCATCCAGCCTGCCCATCGAATTCTCTATCAATATGCACAGATCTGGGTTGGGTTACAAATTGTGACCTAGAGGTGACCAAAATAAGTGTAACAGCCTAACACATAGTCTGTAAGGAATGATTATATTCCATGATGGTTTAGGGCGCTGACATGAGATTAAGCTGGCCTGAGGGGCACAAAGCTGCTTCTGGGATTTCCTGTATACAGGGCCGAATTTACCATAAGGCACTATAGGCGCGTGCCTACAAGCGCCTGATGATAGAAAGGTGGCTCACTCCCCTCCCCGAGCGCCTGCCTTTCTCCTTCCCTATGCAGAGTCCTGAAAGTATAAATGAGTGGTTACTTACCCGGGTCTCTACATTCCACTGACCAGATCTTTCTTTAGTCGGGGGCACCTCTAGCTACCCAATACTTGGGGTCAGACACGTCTAGCTTATAGCTTAATACTAATACCAAGGATAGCTCTGGTTACCTAATACTAAGGGGCACCTGTAGCTACCTGTGACGGGAAAAGGAAGTAAGAGAGGAGTGATAGCAGGGCCAGCCAAAACACTTGCGGCGTGGTTCGGTGGGTGTTTGTAGGTTTATGGAGGGCAACGTCTAGGGTGCAAGGACATCTGTGCCTATAGGCTCCTGTGATCCTGCCTGTATGTATATACACAAATGTCATGAAGCTCCTTATAAACTGGTCTGACGCCACACATCTATTCTAAACTGCTTTATTCACCAATCTGCTCTTACCACTGGGAAACTGATTTGTATTGTCAAGTCTGGTTTGCACTGCATTGCACCGCATAAATCAGCCTACATATGACCCTGCCCCTCAGTATGGCGACAGCAGACAAGGTCCTCCAGAACCCAAGAGACACCAAAGTGCGCCCCTCCATCCCTCCCACCCTAGCCGTCACACACTGATTGCTATTAGAGCTGCCCCAGGGCCCCCAACAGCTTAATCTCTAGTTATCTGGCTTGCAGTCACTGCCATGTATCCCCTTTTCTTATTTCTCTCTGCTTTAAACAAACACAATAGGGGAATGGTAGCTGAGTGAGTTGTGCGCCTCTTCCTACACTGCGCCCTGAGGCTGGAGCCTCTCTCGCCTCTGCCTCTGCCAGACCCTGGGCAACAGGGTCATATTCATAGTGCCACACCTCGGCTAGTGACATACTCCCTGCTGAACAGGAAGTACGTCACTGGGATTCTCGTAGGTCCGTGCATGTGCTCGGTGTCGCACCATGCTCCCATTGTGCAGGGCCGGTGCTACTATAGAGGAAAAGGGGGCAATTGCTCCAGGGCCCCAGAGCCTGTAGGGACCTTAAGCTGTCTCCCCCATCTTAACTGTTGCTCCCCGGGGCCCCTGCAAAGCCTTTGGCAGAGCAGCGTCTCCCCTGTGCTGGTAGGCAAATGAGACGCTACACTGCCAAAGACTCTGCAGAGGCCCCAGGGAGCACAGTTTAGTTGGGATGGAGTGCCAGCAGCCAGCTCAGGGGCCCAGGACTGGAGGGAAATTTGGTTGCAACAAAGGGCCCCTAATGCCATTTTTTGGTTGTGGGGGTGTCTGTTGGGGGGTCCCCGGGATAATTTTGCCCTGAAACCCCCTTGTTAATAGAACCAGCACTGCCCTTGTGCATACTTACTGCGTCGCCCATTGACATCACTGCATAATCCATGCTGTAGGCACAGATCCTGTGGTAATGTGCTGCAGACTTTGCATCGGGAATGTGGCGACTTTGATACTTCTGGCGCACTGCGTTGCATCACTTAAAGTGTGCAAATCTCCATAGATTTGCTTGGCCCTTTCAGCGGGGAAGCGTAATGCGGGGCGACGCAGGTGTGAAAGGGGCCAGCCACAGACAGCATTGCAGCTCACTAACTTTCCTCGTTCACAAATACCCAATACTATGTAAGTCCGCAGCAGCAGGTTCCCTTGACAAAAATGTCTGAATATCCCGATGCAGAGTAAAAGCACAGCGCAATGCACTCCTCACCCCCCAGATGTCACTGATGGAGTTTGTCCCTGTGCAAAGCATCACAATAAGCACAGTCCAGACAGAGAGTGAGATGTGTGAACAAGAAACCAACACACTAATTGTGGAACATGAAACAAATCCTGTTACTGTAAATCAATCAGGTATCATCCGATCAGGAACTTGACAGTTAAGTGATTATTATGCCATAAAATAATATGTTAGGGTCAGGGATTATCAAGATGCACGCAGTAAAGGTCACTTAACCCCATCTGTTGATAACGGACACCAAAGTCTGCTGCCATCAGATTAGTTTTAACGACTTACTAGCAGAACAAGTGGTCCTATGTGATTCATGAAATCATTAGCAAAGCTGGGGATAACGTGCCATAACCTCCAATTACAAAAAGGAAAAAGCTCAAGCAAGTGTGGTCCTTCCCATCTGCTTTGGAAATACAATGTTACATGTATATATGATGCATGGTGACATTTGCCTTCTTAAAACAGAAGGAAATTTGCAATAATTCAGCTACAAGTTAATATTTGTGGTTACCCACCATGCACCACTACTGAATATGCAAATTATCTCTTTTTGCCCCTGTAAGCCAGAAAAGCATCCAGAACTGCTGGTGTATAGCAAGCCTATAGCTTTAAATATTACACAGCCACACCAACCCCACATGTAGACAACCTGTTTCGGGCTTTTGACCCTATACATGATTATTATTATTATTATTATTTAGTATTTATATAGCGCCAACATCTTCCGCAGCGCTGTACAGAGTATATTGTCTTGTCACTTAACTGTCCCTCTGAGGGGCTCACAATCTAATCCCTACTATAGTCATATGTCTATATTGTGTAGTGTATGTATCGTAGTCTAGGGCCAATTTAGGGGGAAGCCAATTAACTTATCTGTATGTTTTTGGGATGTGGGAGGAAACCAGAGTACCCGGAGGAAACCCACACAAACACAGGGAGAACATACAAACTCCTTGCAGATATTGACTTGGCTGGGATTCGAACCGGGGACTTAGCATTGCAAGGCAAGAGCGCTAACCACTAGGCCACCGTGCTGCCCACATGATACACGATATTATACATGATAAACTATTAACTGTAATCATTTATTATTATTATTACTATTGATTTATAAAGTGCCAACATATTCTGCAGCGCAAACATGGAGTACATGATAATACAGACAATGATGCACAGAAAATATAATTGATAAACTATTAACTGTAATTATTTATTATTATTATTACTATTGATTTATAAAGCACCAACATACCGGTATTCCATGGCGCTGTACAAAGTAAGAAACAAACATGGAGCACATAATAATACAGACAATGGTGGGTGTACCTTTAAACTCTCTCTAAAACTCATTTGTTCCGACAAGCATATGCGCTACCGTAGGCCACTTCCCTTTGTCCTAAGACCAAAATGCACTCCTACTAGGTATCCTAAAACACACTGCCTCTATGTTTGTTGTATGCTAACCCTCCTCTTGTGTTGCCCCCCCCCCCCCAAACACTCCCTTTAGATTGTAAACTTACAAGGGCAGGGCTCTCTCCCCCTTTTATGTCTTGGAAATCATTATACATTTTATTTATCATTTTACTTTTATCACTGTCATTACCACTTCTGTATTTTTGTATTCTGTATTTTGTATCATTTTTGTATTTTGTCACTAATTATGTATCTTGTATATTAGTGTACACCATTGTCTGTATTATGTACCCCATGTTTGTTTCTTACTTTGTACAGCGCCACGGAATATGTTGGCACTCTATAAATCAATAATAGTAATAATATAGACATTGGTACAGAATACAGAATAGGTAGACATAATAATTTCAGTGACAAATGTAACACGATGACCAAAATGTATAGCAAATTGCAAGACACAGAAAGGTGAGAGTGCCCTGCCCTTGCGAGCTAATGCCGGGTACGCACAATGCAATTTTTACTTCTCAGAATTGTTTATTGGTGGAAAATTGACCGTAAGGAAATACACACAGAATGATAGCCAGTATTTCAATCAATATCTTCCAGCATGTCCGATCAGCTTCTCTTTGAAAACAAGATTGATTTCTAGCTGGAATTGGTCGATAGCAATCGGAAGGCTGTACAATTTGTTTGCCCGATCCAATCTTTTTCTCAACTAGAAATGTTGTGAAAAAGAGGTGGGGTAGTATACAGTATGTTTTTTTTTTTTCAATATGTACCTTATATACTCGTGTATAAGCCTTTCAACACAAAAAATGTACTGAAAAGTCACCTCCTTGGCTTATACACGAGTCACCAACTTGCTGCGTTTGTGCTCAGTCCCACCTGTTCCTTTGCCCCGGAGTGATGAGAAGATCAGAGAGGAGTGTAGCAGTGATCCTCAGCCTGTGACTGCATGTAGGATCGGGACTGATGCAGTTGGCTGAAGGATCGGTTTCTTGCCCGGTAACAATATGCCTCTCTGCATGGCTGGAGTGCATGGAAGATCACTTGGAGGAGAGAGAGCACAGCAGGAGCGCTTGTCCATCTACATCACTACATGCTTCCCGCTGTATGGCTTTGCTGCATGTGGGTAGCTGGAGGGCATGGAGGATCAGGCCAGGGCAGAGAGAGAACAGCAGGAGCATGCATCCATTCCCTTAGTGTGTGCTTCGTGCTGTATAGAAAGACCTACCTAGTAGTCAGCTGTGTAAACACCCATTGCCTGGGTGAAGCAAGTAGGAAGGACAGCTGTCCTGCTTGCATGTCACATAGGAGTAGTTATTGCATTTCTTATAAGGGTGGTTGTTGCATTTCGTAAGGGGTTTAATGCTGTTGGGAGGGGGAACTCTGATTATTGAAACTCAGGAGCCGCTGCATTTCCTACCCTCGGTTTATACACAAGTCAATCACTTTTTCCTGATTTTTGATGTAAAAGTTGGGGTGGTTGGCTTATACGTGGGTTGGCTTATACACGAGTATATACGGTATACCTAGAGGCAGTGTTTCAATTCAGTTTCAATTAGATCTGTAAGCTACAGAGAACATTTGGTTCAGCTGCACTTCTCAATTTGTTCTAGACTTGTGTTTTGTGCTGTAGATCATAGCTTAGCTGCAATGCTGCATAACTTAATTGTGCTTCAGCTCAGATAGCGTGTTGTTTGGGTATTCATTGCAAACTTTGCAGTGTGGAAAAAGGCAAACGGGATAACAAGTGGTGAACTCTGAAAACCATCTTCCTAGACACCTGTAACTAGCTGGTCTATGTCTACAAGCAAGTCCTAATACATTTCATATCCAGCAACCCCTGCAAATGGTACAGTATGTGCACAAAATGCATGCTGCTGCTTGTTGCATTGCTGCATGTGAACACACAACATATGTACAACTGTATGGGCATGTTAATGTATCTGCATTCTAATGGACCATGTTATCTAAACACACTTCCTACAGTGCATTTCTGGATTAAGTGTGCATTAATGAGCACATTACCATGGCTATCCTCCTGCTATGAAAAGTAATGTGAATGCTATATTGTGCAGAGCTGCATTATGCCCTTGTCATAGCATAGGTGTTATGCAACAGTCACATACTGTGAACTTAACCTTATGCCGGTGGTCTAGGTAGATTGATCAGTACTGTTGAGAAGATAGAACTGACATGTTTTGGGAGAGGGGCAAGAGTGGTAGGGGTAGTAATTTCTACTGCTGTGTGTGTGGTTTACTGTACAATATTTAGAACCTAGTACAAACAGGGATTAGTACTATATCTCTGTCTTTTAAACCTGGTGCTTGGCTTACTTCTGTGCAGATTGATCTATGACATTTGCAACTGCAGCATATTAAACCAGACATTGAGTAGCAGTGCTGCTTGTCTGTCTGCATAGCCCCAAACTGCATTTTTTCATTCATCATAATTGTTATTACTGCTTTGTGCTTTGTACTGTGGGGATTATTAAATTACATTAGCAATTTCAGCAATTAGAAGACCAAGTGCTACTGCTTCTTGTCTATATCATACAGCTACAAGATATAATCTGCTCATCATACTCATTCGTTTGTGCTGTGTGGTTTATTATACTATTTGCATTTCAAATTTGTGTTAGCATTGTTAAATAAAAATATACAGCTTAATGTTTACTCACTGGTAGTCAAACAGCTGATCCACTTATAAAGGAATGTTCTCATTCTTGTGTGGCTAAACCTATTTAGCACTTCTCCCTTCTTTGATCCTGTTTAATAACCCTATGAAGGAGAGAAGCCTAGATCTCTACATCTAGCCATACACACAGAGCAGGATATGTGCTGTTGAAGCAGCAAATTTGTGCACATGTGGCAAGTGGACTAATTGGGCGCCGGCGCCACCATAGTCACTAATGTGAAATTTCTGTAACTGGGCTGAGCGGAAATTTGGGCACCCAGTAAATAGCTTTTTTATTTCAGAAGTGTGTGGGTAGGATTGGGAGTTAGGTAAAGGGCTCCTTTCCAATAGTCACGGATACACTGCACTGCACCATCGCTAGTGGGAATGGACCTTTAGGTAGCTAGTGTGCGGGGGGTTTAGACATAAGGCAGGTAGTGTGTGTTTGTGTGTGTGTCCCCACACGTTAGGCGTTAGGTAGTATCGATATTTTACTATTGGCATTACCAGGTGCCCACATTTCCAGGTGCTTTTATTGGATGTACGCATGTGCTGTGTAAAGATTGAGGTAATCAGTGGATGCTCACAAAGACAGATCCTAGAGGAAAGCTGTATTACAGAATTTCTCTTGTATACTCCAATTGGGGCATGGAGCTTAAAGCCTACAGGAAGTGACACCACTGGTTAAATGACCCTGCTTGAGAGCTACTTTATTTCTGATTTCTGATAGTTTTACATCTGTGTGGGACAACCACCTTTGCTGCGCGCAACATGATTTATGCACATGATGTATGCACTGTGTGTTGTATGTGTCCATTCATATCTACTGAAAAGAGTGCTATTGCTCAAGTGTGCACAGGGCTGGGGTCCCATCAGAATGATATCTTACGGGCTCTACAATCTGTAGGTAACCTCTGTACACAACTAATGGTGGACAGAACAGATCACAATATTTTTTTCCCTGTTGTCTTCATTGGTGTTCGGATTCGGGATCAAACGCTGAATATTTTGCTTTGTTTGAACAGCCTTTGAACCAATCAGAAGCATATTTGAGCAACATTACTTGAAACAAACAGAGAAAGAGGACAAAGACTAGCTATGCAGTGATGTCCAACCACTACTTTCCTAAGAATGGAACAGCAGGATGTCTGGCCAATGGAGAAAGAGCAGAGGGAGTCTGAGGTCAGCCTTCCACAGGCCTTGTCTGAAAAGGGGGAACACAGGCCTGCATAAAGAAAGGTGACAACTTCTTCTTAGCACTTGCCTTACATTGCTAATGTCTCGTGTGGGCCAGGACACTATCTGCATGGAGTTTGTATTTTTAGACCACAATAGGAACATAAGACAATGACTATGGTAGGGATTAGATTTTGGGCTACTCTATGGGACATTTAGTAACATGACTATATATACTGTATATATGTAAAATCAACAACAACAACAATGATAAAAAATTTAAAATTGTAAAGCACTTTTCCCAGACTCAAACCGCATAAGCATGGCTCGGACCAGTATTTGGTTGATTGGTAAATTTTTGTACAGAGGAAGAACTCTACAAGTCTGCAAATGCCAGGCTAAACAGGTGGCTTTTCAGACTGGATTTGAATAACTCCAAGGATGGGGCTGTCTTTACTAGGTGTGGTAGGGAATTCCAAAGGGTAGGGGCAGCATGACAGAAAGCTCTGTGGAATATGTTAGTGCTATATAACTACTTAATAATAATAGTATCATCTGACACATGTGAGCCTGTGAGGTTTAGACAATACAGAGTGTATATTACGGTGGAGGAGGTCAGTCCAAAAATCAGAGAAATTAACAGCTCCTAAGTCAGAATCACAGGTCATGTGAGTAACTTGACCAGATCCAGATAGGGAATCGAGCACAAATGCTATGGGGAAGATCATTGTGAATTAGTCAGACGCTACAAGTAGGACAGCAGCGATGGGTAGGGCAATCGCAGACTGGGCCCTGGTACGATCTGTAACACAAAGGCATGATAGTACTGGTAGCCAGCACTGCCAGGGCACTAACAATAGCACTAAATTGTGCTAGGCTAGGACCCTATGTAAGTAGCTAATACCAGGAGATACCAGCTCTAGACCAACAAAACCAACATCCATCCAGAACAGCAAATTAGGCAGCCAGAAAAAAAAGTCTGCTAGGGAGTCTACACTACTAAGCCATTCCACCATAGCCAGACAGCTTTATTACAATGGAAACATGCTGCTTAATATTATTATATAATAGATAAAATCACAGACTTTAGAAATATCTTTGGAACTATTTACTGTACATATCAATATATTCCAGCATTTTCAAATTTTCTTTTGAAACTTCAACTGAGTGTGACATTGTGGTCCTCCTGATTTACTAAGGCATCTTCAATCTTCTCTTCTCAAGATCTATTTTTACTTACATTTTTGTTCGTGATGTCACTCATGATACTGCAAACCTGGACTGAATATAAAAACTCTGCTGCTAGGTGTTAAAATATTGCAACCACCACCTGATGTTCTGCCCCTGTATGTTTTGAATGGCATGCTGTGTCTACTTCCTTGTTTATATCATATTACTCCAGATGAAACCCAACTCCTAGAAAATATAACAGACCCAGTCTGTCTGCTGGTGGAAGTGGAAACTCCACCTGACACCTTGCTGGAGCACTCCCTCTGTTGGCTGACTGTGACTGGTATCTTCCTACTCTACATATGAAGGCAAAAGGAAGTTGCCCAAACACCAGGTGTATTCCTGTCTAAACTTAAAGCTGACCCAAACCAAACAGTTTTTTAATTCAAAATATTTAGTTGCACCACTCTGACACATACAAATATAAATAAACACTCCTTCCCTTCAAGCCTATGAGCATTTCAGTACATGCTTTTCACCCTCCTCTTTGCATAACTAGGGTTATACAGGTGGCAGCCATTAGCAATTCCTCCTTTGCCGAACATCACCTACTCCACCAGTTTGCCGGATTATTTGCCGGCAATATGAAAGGAAGGGAGGGGTTTCTCCAATAAATGTAAAATATTTTATATTTGTCATCAATCAGCTGAAAAGAGGCTGCTATGTATTATTATAATTTAGAAAATAGATTTTATTTCTGAAATCTTGTATTTTTTAGTTTAGGTCCACTTTAAAGCGGTTTAACACCCAGCATTACAACTTTGCTTTAAAAGATTGCTTACAGCTTACAAACTATTATGCCAGATTTTTTTTAAGCAGAAATTCACTGAATGGGTTAAACATGACATTTTAGTGTTGGATTTAACTAGGAATCCGCATCCTTTCTTATCTGTAGTTACAAATGTATCTTTATTTGGAATACAAATAGACCTTTGAAAAGCCTGCCGGGGAAGCCCTCTTTGTTCTCTCAGAGCAGTGTTTGTTTGTTACATTGTAGATAGATACATTTGTAACTAAACAAGCAAGCACGGAGGAGGATTTCTAGCTAAATGCACTAAAATGTCATGTTTAATCCATTCAGTGAATTTCTGCTAAAAAAAAAATCTGGCATAATAGTTTATAAGCTGTAAGCAATATTTTAAAGCAAAGTTGAAATGCTGGGTGTTAGACCACTTTAATTGATTCCCATGATTTATTTGAATTATTGACCTAGGCCTGATAATGTATCTCACTGTTTTCTGTCTACTTTAGTCTGTTTACAAGATTCTACTGTGTGCTGTTTCGGGATCACTCGCCTTGTCCTGCCTTTTTCAGAAATTGCCAGGCTAGGGAAGGGATATTCAGGGAGGAGTCAGAGAAAAATGGCGCATAGTGCCAATGTTTAAAAATGGCGCCACATTGAAAACATAGCCTTAAGGTTAATTGCAATATTAGTGTTTAATTATGGCGCACAGATGAAAAACGAATTGAAAGGTTAAATTGTTAAGCGGCATATCGCTAATTATCATTTTAATGTTTTTAATGTCTTTAACGTTAATTAATCCACCGTGAGGAGGGTTTCTTTGGCTGATGGCTCATTCACTGACACAATTTCCTCGTATGGGGTGGCTTCTCAAGTTTCAAAATAAGCAGCAGGAGGGAAGAGAGAGGAGTGGACGGGTGGAGAGCGGACACGTTAGCCCTGCCACATCTGCCGTCTAGGAAAAGCAGATCCTGGGATGAGGATGGTTGGCACAGTGCGGGGATGATGCTGGCAGGAGGAGAGTGCAGCAGCAGGATCCCGGAATGCCACGCAGGTAGCAGTGTGCTGGGTCATCCACACGAGATCGGCTGCCTGACCACTTCCAGCACCACTAGAGAGCGGGCACTGCCAGCCAGCCACCAGCCTGGAGCATTATGCACAAGGTAAGAAAGTACTTTCAGTGGCAATGGCAGAGCCCTGGCATTTATATTTTTAGCTGTCATCTGGCTGATAAAGTTTTATAGCTAAACGTTAAATAATGTTTAATAACATTTATAGCTTATTGTTAAATAACTATAAGCGGCTAAAAAAAAACAGCGGCATCACCGTGTGCCATTTTTGACTGGCCCCTTTCAGGGAAACATGGGTATCTCCTGCACTCAAAGTCCTCTATCCCTTGCAGCGTGTACTGGTGAAGGTGGGGTTGGTGCTTCAGACTCTTTGCCTTGTGAATGCCCAAGCTACTAATAAGGGAGGTTCGCTTTTCCACTTGCAATGGGTTATTTGTTTCTGTAATTGGCCCTACACTGCAGCACTAGCAATACATTGTGAGACGCATCTGAGGTACAATAAGCAATGTAATTGGTGCATTGTTCTGTAAAGCACTGAAGAAAATGCATCAGCACTTTATAAATGCATAATAAGCATCATCATCATCAAAATAATAATAATAACAACAACAAACAGCGGGGGCCTAGATGCTTTCCTTACATTGAAAGATATCCATGGCTATAATTACGAGGTAATTCCCGGTTGTGTTGATCAAGTGATTTTATCTGATTGCCATTTGGAGTTGGGAATGAGTTTTTTCCCCCTTTTGGGGCTTATTGGACCAGGGGTTTTCGCCTTCCCCTGGATCAACAGGGATATGTGAGGGTGCAGGCTGGTGTTGTACTTTATTTTCTGGTTGAACTCCATGGACGTATCTTTTTTCAAGTAACTAAATAATAACAGCAATAATAATAATAGTAGTAGCAGCAGTTAGTGTTGTTGCTATTATTAGTTAACTTCATCAGATACATCAACAATTTAAAATGCAGTTTACATGTTAATTTAGGTTTGTCATTGCTTGTCTAATATTACATTTTGCTTCAGGATCTTAAAATATGATGTATGATATATGTAATTGATGGGGAATCTGGAAGGGAGAAAATACATCTTTTCCTCAATGTGAATGTACTGTAAAGAGCAAAGCACTATCCATGTCTGCATTCCTCTTCATGTCAGCCTTAAGTCACCCTTGTAGGTGCCAGCCAAGATTTCTTGGGGGTAACAACTGGTCAGACTGGTTAGATATCTTTCTGATTACTGTTGCTTCCTCCACCCCCTGTGTTAAGTGGCACCAGCAACGTCTTTTATCTCTTACGGGAATACAGTGTAAAAGATTTGGCATGGATTCAAAGTATCTTTTCACACACAGATATCAGATCTATTAAAAACCTTGAAAGCACCTGAGGAAATGGCGTGCATGGAAACTTGAACATTTCCTGCCTCATGTAGCCACCACTGACCACCTGCAGACTCTGCAGAGCATCTTCAGGAGGGCTTCCAGCACACTGTGGAGGACTCACTCTTTGTAAATTGACCAATTTTGAGCTAGTTAGAGCCATAGTTGCCCAGGTCTATGGTCTGCATACAATAATTAATAGTGCTGAAGACTACCTACATCCACTTTTTACTATATACAAATAAACACCTATTAATGTACAGCCCAATCTAATTATTTATTTTTTAACGGTGGTTGAATTAACTTTTATTCACTTGCAAAATTCGAAAAACAGTAACTCATGGATGCCACAGCTCATGACTGGGAACCCCCTAGTAGTCCTTTATTGCTGACCACTAGCAGTATGCAAATCACACTTTAAGGACCTCTGAGTTATGCTGGGAATACACAATGAGTTTTTTCGGCAGATTTACTGGTCAATCAATTTTCCAAAGGTTTTTCCGATTATTTTTCCGATCACTTCTATGAGAAAATCAATCAGAAAAATTATCAAAATTAGATCGGACCTATCGAAAATTATCTATCAAGCCATCTATCTGCCAAAAAAACTAATTGTGCATTAGAGGTTCTTACTTTAAAGTGAACCAGAAATCTGGGCCCTGCAGCTCAGAGAGCAGGGCAGTGGGTTGTTTATAGATATAATCCAAATAGTAATCCGAATATTTATATAGTGCTTTTGTCCTGTTGGACTCAAAGCACTCAAGAGCTGCAGCCACTGGGACACCCTCAAGAGGTCCCCCTGCAGTGTTAGGGAGTCTTACCTTGAACTCCCTACTGAATAGGTACTGACCCTAGCCATCATTTGAACCCTGGTCTCCCCTATCAAAGGCGGTGCCCTTAACCAGTACACCATCATTGAGACATTCTTTTCTATTTTTGCAGATTAGTTATGATGGTTCCTGGGTCACCTATCTAACTGTACTACTGTGCCTAGAACCTGATCAGAAAGTCAGTAATGTTATCAGGCATTTTACTGACCAGTTTATAGTCATATATATTGACATATCCCATGCCAGTACATTTTTGCAAAAATTACAAGTATATCACCTGTAAGCTAAACCAGAAAAATGTGAAATCAAGAGGAATGTTGGTCAACTCTTGGGTCTAATAATTTAAGTCAGTGGCATCTGCTCTGGACTTCTACCACTGACCCTAAAGAGGTCCAGCTACTTACTGGGTTTGCCAATTCATGCCTCAGGTGTATCAAACCCTTAATCATGGTATTAGACAAGACAAGACAAGACAAATAACATTTATATTGCGCTTTTCTCCTTGCGGACTCAAAGCGCCAGAGCAGAGCAGCAGCCACCAGGGCGCGCTCTATTGGCAGTAGCAGTGTAAGGGAGACTTGCCAAAGGTCTCCTACTGAATTAGTGCTGGCTTACTGAACAGGCAGAACCGAGATTCGGACCCTGGTCTCCTGTGTCAGAGGCAGAGCCCTTAACCATTACACCATCAGCCAACTGCTGATTACCCTGATTACTTAGTTAACGAAATATGTCTACCTTTTCACTGGCCTGACAAAGTGCAAGCTGTTTTGGAAAAACTTAAGACTGTTTCCACAATTGCCCCAGTCCAAAAGCAGAAATGTTTTTTCTTGCATTTTAGCTATTGCAATTTACTGACCCCTTTTTTTGTTCATATTCCTTTTTGTAAAATTAAAACTCTTTTCTTTTGCAGTATAAGTAATTCATTTTTCCAGGAGATCCATGGCACCACTGGGCAGCAGTGGTGGAGCAGTTGTGCCATGGCAAAAAGTTGATGTGCAGAGTGGGTAACACAATGCAATGAAACCAGCGTAGTGTGAAAGGGGCCTGATTACTGGTTTGAAATAAAGTTAGTCAGATCCTACCTACTGCCTCTGTGTGCTGCCTCTCCTTTGTAATCCCCTTTGAGGCCATATTACAGTTATCTTTATCCTTATATTCCTTTTAAGACATGTACCATTACTTCTTATTATCAAAATGCTCAAACAACAATGCCATCTTTTATGAAAAAAAAAAACAGATAGATATTTGTATTGTTCGTTCTCTTTTCCACACTCAGATGGGAACAGGACATGTATATTTCCCTGTGATTGAGGTCTTGTAATGAGCTCCGTCCATCTCTCCATCCTGCTCACTTCCACTTCACAGGGTCTTCTTTATCTCTGAACCTTGGGAGAAAGGGCAGCGTTGCTGGAGACATTCAGTTATTTCAGGGATTAAAGGTGAAATCAGTTTCAGTGCTGAAGGCCGCCGCTGTGCCACCAGTGTGACGGCTCTAATCTCCCCCCAAGACACCGAGATCATAACTGATTTTCTGCTCTTCCCTGGGGAACAATTTGTTGTTGCCTGGAGCAATCAGGAAACAAGGCTGAATTAGCTTTAATATGCACCTGCCCCAAGGGAAGAGCTGCTGTGCAAACCAAAGGGAGGACTTCAGCGCCTTCATTTGTGTAATTAAACAACCTGTGAAAAATGTGACAATGTGATTTTCCCAAGAGCTTGTAAACCTGTTTGCCGTCTGCAGTGTGCGGCGATGGGGCAGTGTTTTGTAGGAATCAGACTCCGCATTGTATTACAAGGCAAACATTAGTTCAGCATTGGGGAGTTAAATACACGGTAGCAATGAAGAGCGCATGTTAATTTGGAGATGCCAGCTTTTCTCCTGATTTATTCATTTAGCTAAATACAATCATTACTTTTTTGGGCTGCATAAACACTGCTGATTCAAAACGTTTATTGTTTCTAGATTAATAAGCATTTCATTTCTGGTGTTATAAGGACAAGATCTCAGTCGCTGGCTCCTCTGATTGCAGTCATTTGAATTTCCTGTTTTGACGCCCAGTCATTCAACATCTTTTTTAACCCCAGGCCTCCCATGCTGAGAGAGAAACCAATGGAATGGCCCATTAGCTTAAAGCAGGTATCCTGTGGACTTCAATCGCCCTTATATGCCTGTTCTGAGGCTTCATCTCTGTATGGCCCAGCTTGATGGTAGCTCTGCCTGTAAGTGATTAGCCGTCATCAGAGTCCACTCCACGGAGGCTGAGCAGATTACTCTAATAAGTTGTCATTTCCCACTTGAGGAGCCTATTAAAAAGTTGACTGTGCAAGCGGAGTACACAGCCATTCTGTGCCTTTAAAAAGAACATATGCACCACTAAAGCATGGCTAATATTTGCCCTGAATGTACAGTTCACAGCTCCTGACTTTGATTTACTATTTACTTATTTTTTCACCTAAATACACACAGATGTTTAAACATATAATGTGGGAGAATACACGTAGCTTGACGCCTTTTGAGCAGATCTAAACTGTTGATAAAAGGTTGCACAGAATCAGAGTCAATTTTATTCACCAAGGTCTGCACCCACTATGCAATTTTTCCGATGACCATCGATTTTTTTGAGCAATGAGCGATTGATTCTAATGCTTGGGTACAAGCGCACCATAGCACAAAAGACATTTGGCGATGCACGGCAACAACGACTATTACAGCGGATTGGATCTTTAAGATCACTGATGACTACCGTGAAAAGTACAGCGATTGCTTGAACTCTTGTTCGTGCCCGTTGTGTGTCTACATGTGATGTCACGTATAACCGGCGACAGGAAGATGGATCAGGAAACTCTTGCCATCGTGGGACGACGCTGGGATCCATCTTCCTGCCTCATGAGGTGAGTATTCAGCATAATAGATGTCGCACCTGGAATCATTTATGGTACACAGTAAGCATAGTACAAAACAACAACATAGCAAAAAAAAAAAAAAGGCAAATGCGTTAAATTGCTAAGAGTTGATAAGAGTTTATTAAAGGTAGCTTCTTTCTGGCTGATGTTTTTAAAGTTTGCTTCCTTGCAACCATGGTAACGGTACACCACTGATAGGCTATTCACACTCAAGGCATTACAAATATTAGATAAACAACAAAAAAAAGTCTGTGTTGTGAAGAATTTGAAGCATTTCACAACACTGGGAAGGTCCATGGGAGTAAATGTAAGCAAGAAAAAAATCTTCAACCACTGGACAGTTCAGAGGCTTTCCTGATCTTCGTACACCCCTCTGCTCCGCTCTGATGCTAAACATATTTGACAAAATGTTTTTTTTCCTTTTTACTGTATCCCTTTACTCCTCTGGATCTTGACATAGCTCTGAATGGTCCATAATGCTTTTCAGGTCAGAGTTTTGGGTCCATGCTCTCCGCTCAGCACCTCCTTTTTCCTGCCACTGCCTGGGCTCTATTCAAAGACACGGAAACATCCACACTTCGGAGTATGATGTGGTTCCATGCATTTAAACAGAGGAGAAAGACGGTCTTATTCAGTTGCAGTATTCTTCTGTAGCAAATAGATGATTCTTTTTATGAAGTAATGTTGGATAATGTTGGATCTAAAGTGACGATGTAGAGAAACATTTGGTTTTTGACCTCTTATTTCAAGTCAGTTCATTCTCTCCTAGTCCTGGTTCTAAGTGTTATATCAAAGCCATTGTGTTCAATGGAAAATGCTATGTTTTCCAGTTGTATCTGCACTGCAGAAATGGGACAACAAGCATCAGGGTCAGGGGAGTAACTAGAAATCACTGGACCCCCCTGCGAAACTTTGGATGCCCTCCCCTCCCCTCGCTTTCTGCACAGGTAAACTGAGAACCAATGTTATTCAATTGGCTATTGCACACCACACTCGAATGTGTTTTCCCCATGCAGATAAAAGCAGACAGCAGTGAAGCACTGCAGGCAGTTTCTCTATTAATTACATTAGCTTCTTTAATAAAATGTGCATGTTTTCTCACATACAGACACACATGGTGTGCAAAAAACACATACAGAAAAACGCACACAGAAAACCGACGACAAACGAGCATGCTCCCAGCCTCACCCTTTTACACTCACTCTGTCCATCTCTGATGGAGCAGAACTGGCTCTGCAGACTTCTCCAGCATTACTACAGTACACAGCACTTGGGGAGGGGGGGCAAGAGGCTGTGACAGGGTGCTGTACACAAGAGCCCGCTGCACACTGAATAGGGACTGTCTACAAATCTTTGTCTACAAACCTTTGTTTGATTCGTTATCAGTGGCTGAGCAGATGCAGTCATTAGAACAATTATGCAAAGAGCAGAATGTTTTTTTCTCTCTGTGCTCTTAGTTGCCAGAGCATCGAGACAGGGAAAAGAAACTTCTCCCCCCACGGGGCCCCCTGCAGCTTCTGGGCCCCCCTGCAGCTGCATCCCTTTGAAGGGTCTATTATTATGCCCCTGATTAGGGTTGGTTTTAGGTAAGAGGTTGTCCTGAGGAAAAATGAATGTGCGGCCCCCTACATTATGCATAATACTGAACTGACAGTAAACTTGCAACATCTACAGTCCCTGACTTGTGGGGCCCTTAACCAATTAAACTTCCTGGACGTAAAACTTACGTCCAGGAGGCCATGTGCGCTCCCGCGTGCTCCTGGGGCCGATCGCGCGCGTGCACGCGCGCTCGCGGCCCGCGGTTCGTTAGTCAGGCAATCAGTGAATCGGGCTATGGTGCCCGATCACTGATTCCTCTCCCCCGCAGAAAAAGCAACAGCTTCTCTCGGAAGCTTCGCTTTTTCTGGCTTTAGCTTCCCCATGCGTCTCTCTAAGCGTACATGTTACGTTTAGAGTGACGTCACGTAAACAAACTCATGGCTGCCGTCTTGTGGCCAAAATGTAAAACTACACCTAAATGTAAAAAAATAATAAATTACACATATATTTACATTTAAAAATTACAATTTACATCCCACCCTCCCAAAAATACCCACATAAAATGTTTAATAAAAAAAAACAAAAAATATTACAATAAAAAAAAAAAAAAACGTAAATATTTAGCTAAGGGTCTAAACTTTTTAAATATCAATGTAAAGATGAAATATTTATATTTTTGAAAATTATAAGCTTGTAAATAGTGATGGATGCAAAACGGAAAAAATGCATATTTATTTCCAAATAAAATATTGTCGTCATACATTGTGAATGATAGGGACATAATTTAAACAGTGAAATAACCGTGACAAATGGGTAAATACAATACATCGGTTTTAATTATGGAGGCATATATATTTTTTTAAAACTATAATGGCCAAAATCTGAGAAATAATGAATTTTTTCCGTTTTTTTCTTATTCTTCCTGTTAGAATGCATTTACAGTAAAGTGGCTCTTAGCAAAATGTACCCCCCAAAGAAAGGCTAATTGGTGGCGGAAAAAACAAGATATAGATCAGTTCATTGTGATAAGTAGTGATAAAGTTATAGGCTAATCAATGGGAGGTGAACATTGCTCGGATGCATAAAGTGAAAACGACTGAATGCGAAGTGGTTAAAGGACTTTGAGCCCTGGGTAAATGCCTAGATTGACCCCATGGAAGCACCGGCCTTAGCAAGCATCTAGCATGTTAAACCACAGATAGAGAATTCCTCTGTATTTAGAGTGCACTTATTGTAGAGTAGGAAGCAGAATATGACCAGAGTTGCCTCTGTTACAGCTGCTGAAGTTGTGAAGTGAATGAATAATAGTAAACAGAGGAACAAGTGTTTTCTACTGCTGGAAACAGATAAGAAACCAGGTAATGTGTCAGGAAACTTAGCAACTCATTGGGGTAATTAGCTTCCCTAGTGAGAATCTTTCATCACTGCAAGTGTATGTTTTCTTATAGGTACCCTGAGAAAAACCAACATGTTTTACACCATTCCCATTTCTCACTCCCAGGAGCAGAGTTGTTCAGTCAATTGTGGTTTCACAACTACTAAACAAGAACACCCACTCTAACTGAAAACATTCTCCATGAGTCTACATGAGTCTACAGGCATGAGATGACTTAAAGACTTCCAACATAAAAGTCCCAATTTTGAAGAAGTTTAGAAATGTGTAATGTTTGAATGAGAAAAAAAAATGATTTCAGCTTTATTTTGCCATAAGTGACTATTCTCCATTTATTTTTCATCAGCCACAGATTGCATGTTTCATGCTAAGCCATCAAAAAAAGACTTGACTATTAGAATATGGAAACAATTAGCAAATTGCATCATTAAAGCAAGTAAAAAGGGGGCATAAGGTAAGCGGTTACATAGGGTGCTGCATAGAGCACAATGCTATAAGCAGATTCTGCGGCACCCACATTATAATCAGGGTGCACAATACTTTTAAACGGCAATAGGAATTCTTATTACGAAAATCACATAGTGAAAGAAAGCCTCCGAATGCCCACATTTCCCTGTAATGCTGCTTATCACGGCTTTGTGCTTAGGGGAAGGGGCTTTAAGGGTTAGGCAGTAGTGTTGGGCGAACAGTGTTCGCCACTGTTCGGGTTCTGCAGAACATCACCCTGTTCGGGTGATGTTCGAGTTCGGCCGAACACCTGATGGTGTTCGGCCAAACCGTTCGGCCACATGGCCGAACTAAGAGCGCATGGCCGAACGTTCCCCGAACGTTCGGCTAGCGCTGTGATTGGCCGAACGGGTCACGTGGTTCGGACCCGAACGCGCTCTGATTGGCCGAACTGTCTGGTGGTTCGGGTAGATAAATACCCGAACCACGTCATATCTCCGCCATTTGTCTGTGGGTTTAGCTTTGGGTAGGCAGGCAGGGTAGTTCGCGCTCCAGCCACGCTAGCCAGGGTCCCCCCAGTCATTGTGTCGCTGCTGGGAATAGTAGTACACCGCTCACCCACACTATATAGCATTCTGTTTACTGCCACTCTGTGTACCTCGCTCAGCCACACTATATAGCATTCTGTTTACTGCTCTGTGTCTGCTGGGAATAGTAGTACACCGCTCACTCAGCCACACTATATAGCATTCTGTTTACTGCCACTCTGTGTACCTCGCTCAGCCACACTATATAGCATTCTGTTTACTGCCACTCTGTGTCTGCTGGGAATAGTAGTACACCGCTCGCTCAGCCACACTATATAGCATTCTGTTTACTGCCACTCTGTGTGTACCTCGCTCAGCCACACTATATAGCATTCTGTTTACTGCCACTCTGTGTCTGCTGGGAATAGTAGTACACCGCTCACCCGCCACTGTATAGCATTGTGCTCTGTGTTGCTGCTGGGAATAGTGGTACACCGCTCACCCGCCACTGTATAGCATTGTGCTCTGTGTCGCTGCTGGGAATAGTGGTACACCGCTCACCCGCCACTGTATAGCATTGTGCTCTGTGTCGCTGCTGGGAATAGTGGTACACTGCTCAGCCACACTATATAGCATTCTGTTTACTGTTCTGTGTCTGCTGGGAATAGTAGTACACCGCTCGCTCAGCCACACTATATAGCATTCTGTTTACTGCCACTCTGTGTACCTCGCTCAGCCACACTATATAGCATTCTGTTTACTGTTCTGTGTCTGCTGGGAATAGTAGTACACCGCTCGCTCAGCCACACTATATAGCATTCTGTTTACTGCCACTCTGTGTACCTCGCTCAGCCACACTATATAGCATTCTGTTTACTGCTCTGTGTCTGCTGGGAATAGTAGTACACCGCTCACTCAGCCACACTATATAGCATTCTGTTTACTGCCACTCTGTGTACCTCGCTCAGCCACACTATATAGCATTCTGTTTACTGCCACTCTGTGTCTGCTGGGAATAGTAGTACACCGCTCGCTCAGCCACACTATATAGCATTCTGTTTACTGCCACTCTGTGTGTACCTCGCTCAGCCACACTATATAGCATTCTGTTTACTGCCACTCTGTGTCTGCTGGGAATAGTAGTACACCGCTCACCCGCCACTGTATAGCATTGTGCTCTGTGTTGCTGCTGGGAATAGTGGTACACCGCTCACCCGCCACTGTATAGCATTGTGCTCTGTGTCGCTGCTGGGAATAGTGGTACACTGCTCAGCCACACTATATAGCATTCTGTTTACTGTTCTGTGTCTGCTGGGAATAGTAGTTCACCGCTCGCTCAGCCACACTATATAGCATTCTGTTTACTGCCACTCTGTGTACCTCGCTCAGCCACACTATATAGCATTCTGTTTACTGCTCTGTGTCTGCTGGGAATAGTAGTACACCGCTCACTCAGCCACACTATATAGCATTCTGTTTACTGCCACTCTGTGTACCTCGCTCAGCCACACTATATAGCATTCTGTTTACTGCCACTCTGTGTCTGCTGGGAATAGTAGTACACCGCTCGCTCAGCCACACTATATAGCATTCTGTTTACTGCCACTCTGTGTGTACCTCGCTCAGCCACACTATATAGCATTCTGTTTACTGCCACTCTGTGTCTGCTGGGAATAGTAGTACACCGCTCACCCGCCACTGTATAGCATTGTGCTCTGTGTTGCTGCTGGGAATAGTGGTACACCGCTCACCCGCCACTGTATAGCAATGTGCTCTGTGTCGCTGCTGGGAATAGTGGTACACTGCTCAGCCACACTATATAGCATTCTGTTTACTGTTCTGTGTCTGCTGGGAATAGTAGTACACCGCTCGCTCAGCCACACTATATAGCATTCTGTTTACTGCCACTCTGTGTACCTCGCTCAGCCACACTATATAGCATTCTGTTTACTGCCACTCTGTGTCTGCTGGGAATAGTAGTACACCGCTCACCCGCCACTGTATAGCATTGTGCTCTGTGTCGCTGCTGGGAATAGTGGTACACCGTTTACCCGCCACTGTATAGCATTGTGCTCTGTGTCGCTGCTGGGAATAGTGGTACACCGCTCAGCCACGCTATATAGCATTCTGTTTACTGTTCTGTGTCTGCTGGGATTAGTAGTACACCGCTCGCTCAGCCACACTATATAGCATTCTGTTTACTGCCACTCTGTGTACCTCGCTCAGCCACACTATATAGCATTCTGTTTACTGCCACTCTGTGTCTGCTGGGAATAGTAGTACACCGCTCACCCGCCACTGTATAGCATTGTGCTCCGTGTCGCTGCTGGGAAGAGTGTTACACCGCTCACCCGCCACTGTATAGCATTGTGCTCTGTGTCGCTGCTGGGAATAGTGGTACACCGCTCAGCCACACTATATAGCATTCTGTTTACTGCCACTCTGTGTCTGCTGGGAATAGTAGTACACCGCTCGCTCAGCCACACTATATAGCATTCTGTTTACTGCCACTCTGTGTACCTCGCTCAGCCACACTATATAGCATTCTGTTTACTGCTCTGTGTCTGCTGGGAATAGTAGTACACCGCTCACTCAGCCACACTATATAGCATTCTGTTTACTGCCACTCTGTGTACCTCGCTCAGCCACACTATATAGCATTCTGTTTACTGCCACTCTGTGTCTGCTGGGAATAGTAGTACACCGCTCGCTCAGCCACACTATATAGCATTCTGTTTACTGCCACTCTGTGTGTACCTCGCTCAGCCACACTATATAGCATTCTGTTTACTGCCACTCTGTGTCTGCTGGGAATAGTAGTACACCGCTCACCCGCCACTGTATAGCATTGTGCTCTGTGTTGCTGCTGGGAATAGTGGTACACCGCTCACCCGCCACTGTATAGCATTGTGCTCTGTGTCGCTGCTGGGAATAGTGGTACACTGCTCAGCCACACTATATAGCATTCTGTTTACTGTTCTGTGTCTGCTGGGAATAGTAGTACACCGCTCGCTCAGCCACACTATATAGCATTCTGTTTACTGCCACTCTGTGTACCTCGCTCAGCCACACTATATAGCATTCTGTTTACTGCCACTCTGTGTCTGCTGGGAATAGTAGTACACCGCTCACCCGCCACTGTATAACATTGTGCTCTGTGTCGCTGCTGGGAATAGTGGTACACCGCTCACCCGCCACTGTATAGCATTGTGCTCTGTGTCGCTGCTGGGAATAGTGGTACACCGCTCAGCCACGCTATATAGCATTCTGTTTACTGTTCTGTGTCTGCTGGGAATAGTAGTACACCGCTCGCTCAGCCACACTATATAGCATTCTGTTTACTGCCACTCTGTGTACCTCGCTCAGCCACACTATATAGCATTCTGTTTACTGCCACTCTGTGTCTGCTGGGAATAGTAGTACACCGCTCACCCGCCACTGTATAGCATTGTGCTCCGTGTCGCTGCTGGGAAGAGTGTTACACCGCTCACCCGCCACTGTATAGCATTGTGCTCTGTGTCGCTGCTGGGAATAGTGGTACACCGCTCAGCCACACTATATAGCATTCTGTTTACTGCCACTCTGTGTCTGCTGGGAATAGTAGTACACCGCTCGCTCAGCCACACTATATAGCATTCTGTTTACTGCCACTCTGTGTACCTCGCTCAGCCACACTATATAGCATTCTGTTTACTGCCACTCTGTGTCTGCTGGGAATAGTAGTACACCGCTCGCTCAGCCACACTATATAGCATTGTGTTTACTGCCACTCTGTGTACCTTGCTCAGCCACACTATATAGCATTGTGTTTACTGCCACTCTGTGTCTGCTGGGAACAGTAGTACACCGCTCACCCGCCACTGTATAGCATTGTGCTCTGTGTCGCTGCTGGGAATAGTGGTACACCGCTCACCCGCCACTGTATAGCATTGTGCTCTGTGTCGCTGCTGGGAATAGTGGTACACCGCTCACCCGCCACTGTATAGCATTGTGCTCTGTGTCGCTGCTGGGAATAGTGGTACACCGCTCACCCACCACTGTATAGCATTTCTGTACTGCCACTGTACTGCTGCCAGTCAGCGTGTACTTTAAGGATAAGTGAAATGAGGAAGAAATCCGGTGAAAGAGGGAGGGGCAAGGGAAGAGGTGTTTCCCCTGATGGTTCACGTACAGTTCACAGGGGAGCACCCAAGAAAACCCACTCAATACCGCCCATGTTGTCCAGGACAACAACCCTCACAAATCCAAAAGAACAGGACCAGATAATTACTTGGATGACCTTTCAAGCGTCCAGCAGTGGGTTAACCACTTCACGACCGCCCCCAGCCGATGGGCGGCGGCAAAGTCCGGGCCCAAACGACCGCAATACGCCCATCGGCGGGGGCGGCTGCGGGAGTGGTTATGCGGCGATCGCGTCATTCGTGACGCGATCAGCCGCCGGGGACTGGCTCCGCCCACCGCTCGTAGTAACCCGCCGGCCGTTCGGAAGCGCCGGCGGGTTACTAGCACCCGGATCGCCGCACTTACATTGTATAATAGGCTTTGTAATGTATACAAAGCCTATTATACTGGCTGCCTCCTGCCCTGGTGGTCCCAGTGTCCGAGGGACCACCAGGGCAGGCTGCAGCCACCCTAGTCTGCACCCAAGCACACTGATTTCCCTCCCCCTGCCCCCTGATCGCCCACAGCACCCCTCAGACCCCCCCCTGCCCACCCCCCAGACCACTGTTTGCACCCAGTCACCCCCCTAATCACCCATCAATCACTCCCTGTCACTATCTGTCAACGCTATTTTTTTTTTATCCCCCCCCCCTGCCCACTGCCCCCTCCTGATCACCCCCCCACCCCTCAGATTCTCCCCAGACCCCCCCCCCAGACCCCTCCCCCCGTGTACTGTATGCATCTATCCCCCCTGATCACCTGTCAATCACCTGTCAATCACCCGTCAATCACCCGTCAATCACCAGTCAATCACCCCCTGTCTCTGCTACCCATCAATCAGCCCCTAACCTGCCCCTTGCGGGCAATCTGATCACCCACCCACACCAATAGATCGCCCGCAGATCCGACATCAGATCACCTCCCAAATCCATTATTTACATCTATTCTCTCCTCTAAACACCCACTAATTACCCATCAATCACCTATCAATCACCCCCTATCACCACCTGTCACTGTTACCCATCAGATTAGACCCTAATCTACCCCTTGCGGGCAACCAATCACCCGCCCACATGCTCAGATTGCCCTCAGACCCCCCTTTATCAATTCGCCAGTGCAATATTTACATCTGTTATTCCCTGTAATAACCCACTGATCACCTGTCAATCACCTATCAATCACCCCCTGTCACTGCCACCCATCAATCACCCCCTGTCACTGCCACCCATCAATCAGCCCCTAACCTGCCCCTTGCGGGCAATCTGATCACCCACCCACACCAATAGATCGCCCGCAGATCCGACATCAGATCACCTCCCAAATCCATTGTTTACATCTATTCTCTCCTCTAAACACCCACTAATTACCCATCAATCACCTATCAATTACCCCCTATCACCACCTGTCACTGTTACCCATCAGATTAGACCCTAATCTACCCCTTGCGGGCACCCAATCACCCGCCCACACGCTCAGATTGCCCTCAGACCCCCCTTTATCAATTCGCCAGTGCAATATTTACATCTGTTATTCCCTGTAATAACCCACTGATCACCTGTCAATCACCTATCAATCACCCCCTGTCACTGCCACCCATCAATCACCCCCTGTCACTGCCACCCATCAATCAGCCCCTAACCTGCCCCTTGCGGGCAATCTGATCACCCACCCACACCAATAGATCGCCCGCAGATCCGACATCAGATCACCTCCCAAGTGCAGTGTTTACATCTCTTCTCTCCTCTAAACACCCACTAATTACCCATCAATCACCCCCTATCACCACCTGTCACGGTTACCCATCAGATTAGACCCTAATCTGCCCCTTGCGGGCACCCAATCACCCGCCCACACCTCAGAACGTCCTCAGACCCCAGCCCTGATCACCTCGCTAGTGCATTGCTTGCATCTATTTCCCCCCTCTAATCACACCTTGAGACACCCATCAATCACCTCCTGTCACCCCCTAGCACACCTACCCATCAGATCAGGCCCCAATTTGCCCCGTGTGGGCTCCTGATCACTCGGCCAAACCCTCAGGTCCCCCTCAGACCCCCTTCCGATCACCTCCCCAGTGCATTGATTGCATCTATTTTCCCCTCTAACCGCCCCCTGAGACACCCATCAATCACCTCCTGTCACCCCCTAGCACTCCTATCCATCAGATCAGGCCCAAAACATCCTGTCATCTAAGAGGCCACCCTGCTTATGACCGGTTCCACAAAATTTGCCCCCTCATAGACCACCTGTCATCAAAATTTGCAGATGCTTATACCCCTGATCAGTCATTTTGAGAAATTTGGTTTCCAGACTACTCACAGTTTTGGGCCCGTAAAATGCCAGGGCAGTATAGGAACCCCACAAGTGACCCCATTTTAGAAAGAAGACACCCCAAGGTATTCTGTTAGGTGTATGATGAGTTCATAGAAGATTTTATTTTTTGTCACAAGTTAGCGGAAATTGATATGTATTGTTTTTTTTTTTCACAAAGTGTCATTTTCCACTAACTTGTGACAAAAAAGAAATCTTCTATGAACTCACCATACTCCTAACAGAATACCTTGGGGTGTCTTCTTTCTAAAATGGGGTCACTTGTGGGGTTCCTATACTGCCCTGGCATTTAAGGGGCCCTAAACCGTGAGCAGTAGTCTAGAATCCAAAGGCCTCAAAATGACCTGTGAATAGGACGTTAGGCCCCTTAGCGCACCTAGGTTGCAAAAAAGTGTCACACATGTGGTATCGCCGTACTCAGAAGAAGTAGTATATTGTGTTTTGGGGTGTATTTTTACACATACCCATGCTGGGTGGGAGAAATCTCTCTGTAAAAGGACAATTGTGTGTAAAAAAAAATCAAACAATTGTCATTTACAGAGATATTTCTCCCACCCAGCATGGGTATGTGTAAAAATACACCCCAAAACACATTATACTACTTCTCCTGAGTACGGCGGTACCACATGTGTGGCACTTTTTTGCACCCTAAGTGCGCTAAGAGGCCCAAAGTCCAATGAGTACCTTTAGGATTTCACAGGTCATTTTGCGACATTTGGTTTCAAGACTCCTCCTCACGGTTTAGGGCCCCTAAAATGCCAGGGCAGTATGGGAACCCCACAAATGACCCCATTTTAGAAAGAAGACACCCCAAGGTATTCCGTTAGGAGTATGGTGAGTTCATAGAAGATTTTATTTTTTGTCATAAGTTAGCGGAAAATGACACTTTGTGAAAAAAAAAACAATTAAAATCAATTTCCGCTAACTTGTGACAAAAAAAAAAAATCTTCTATGAACTCACCATCCTCCTAACGGAATACCTTGGGGTGTCTTCTTTCTAAAATGGGGTAATTTGTGGGGTTCCTATACTGTCCTGGCATTTTAGGGGCCCTAAACCGCGAGGAGTAGTCTTGAAACGAAATTTCTCAAAATGACCTGTGAAATCCTAAAGGTACTCATTGAACTTTGGGCCCCTTAGCGCAGTTAGGGTGCAAAAAAGTGCCACACATGTGGTATCGCCGTACTCAGGAGAAGTAGTATAATGTGTTTTGGGGTGTATTTTTACACATACCCATGCTGAGTGGCAGAAATATCTCTATAAATAGACAATTGTGTGTAAAAAAAATAAAACAATTGTCATTTATGGAGATATTTCTCCCACCCAGCATGGGTATGTGTAAAAATACACCCCAAAACACATTATACTACTTCTCCTGAGTACGGCAATACCACATGTGTGGCACTTTTTTGCAGCCTAACTGCGCTAAGGGGCCAAAAGTCCAATGAGCATCTTTAGGCTTTACAGGGGTGCTTACAATTAGGCACCCCCAAAATGCCAGGACAGTGAATACACCCCACAAATGACCCCATTTTGGAAAGTAGACACTTCAAGGTATTCAGAGAGGAGCATAGTGAGTCCATGGCAGATTTCATTTTTTTTTGTTGCAAGTTAGAAGAAATGGAAACTTTTTTTTTTTCTTTTTTTTGTCAGAAAGTGTCATTTTCCGCTAACTTGTGACAAAAAATAAAATCTTCTATGAACTCACCATGCCTCTCACTGAATACTTTGGGATGTCTTCTTTCCAAAATGGGGTCATTTGGGGGGTATTTGTACTATCCTGGAATTTTAGCCCCTCATGAAACCTGACAGGTGCGCAGAAAAGTCAGAGATGCTTGAAAATGGGAAAATTCACTTTTGGCACCATAGTTTGTAAACGCTATAACTTTTACCCAAACCAATAAATATACACTGAATGGGTTTTTTTTAATCAAAAACATGTTTGTCCACATTTTTCGCGCTGCATGTATACAGAAATTTTACTTTATTTGAAAAATGTCAGCACAGAAAGTTAAAAAAATCATTTTTTTGCCAAAATTCATGTCTTTTTTGATGAATATAATAAAAAGTAAAACTCGCAGGAGCAATCAAATAGCATCAAAAGAAAGCTGTATTAGTGACAAGAAAAGGAGGTAAAATTCATTTAGGTGGTAGGTTGTATGACCGAGCATTAAACCGTGAAAGCTGCAGTGGTCTGAATGGAGAAAAAGGCTCTGGTCCTTAAGGGGCGAAAAGACTGTGGTCCTCAAGTGGTTAAGCAGCACCAGCACATCATGCACGAGGTCCGAGTCCTCAGCCAGTTACAAGGAGCCAGTGGGCACAAAGCTGACACAACCGGCAGCGACACCACGCACACAACTGCCAGATAACCAGTCCGATGAATTACCTCAGGACACAATGGGGTATTCGCAGGAGCTATTCCCAGCCCAACAAACTTCCACCTTTCAAAGGTCAATGGAGGAACAGCCAGAAATGTTGTGCCCGGATTCACAACCATTAACTGTGGGAAATGCACCGCGCACTGAAATACAAGGCGAGTCCGAGGAGGACTCGGAAACCCAAATCCCAGAGCAAGTTGGGCAGCAGGGGTTGCAATTGCAGGAGGTCGGCCGACAAGATCTGGAAGACGACGTTGGAGTGAGCTGCGCAGAGGTTGTTCTGGGGAGCTCTACTCCACGGCGGTGGCCCCCCACAATGACATATGACGAGTTTCAGGAGATGGAAGAGGAGGTTATGGACAATGTGGACAGAGACCCAGATTTTGTTTGTGAACATCGCCGTCGTAGCAGCAGCACAGATGAGTCTGTTGAAGAACCCACTGCTGCACGAGTTCGCCTTGTGCCACAAGGTAGGCGGCGCGCAATTTCAGGCACCACAAGCGTGGAAGTTCAAGTGAGAGGCAAAAGAGGCGCAAACAGAAATCGCCAGCAAGGCAGGTGCTCCAAAGTCTGGGCTTTCTTTGAAGACTGCACTGAGGATGGTACTATGGCGATTTGCAAGGTGTGCAAGACCCGCCTGAGCAGGGGGAAAAGTATTAACAACCTCTCCACCACCAGCATGAGCCGCCACATGCTATCCAAACATCCCACTCTGTGGGCAAACGCGGCAGGACAGGGTACCAGCAACACTGCCTCCCTTGGGGTCACCAGACTCACCACCAGACCCGCCTCAGCAGCAGCAGTAGCCCAGCCATTGCGTGGTTCACAACATTCACAAACATCAGACGACGCTGACACTGTCACTTTCCGGAGTAGTGCTCTTGAGGTCTCCCAGTGTTCATCAAATACAACAACCAACAGCCCTTCAGTGTGCAGCCCTACGATTCAGTTGTCTGTCTCGGAGATGTTTGATCGCAAGAGGAAATATTGCCAGCAAATGACCCCCGGGCCGTGGCAGTAACAGCCAGCATAGCCAAGCTTCTGGCCTGCGAAATGCTGCCATACCGAGTGGTGGAGACAAACAGCTTCAAGGGCATGATGTCAGTGGCCATCCCACGTTACGTGGTTCCCAGCCGCTACCACTTTGCGCGCTCTGCAGTGCCTGAGTTGCATGAGCACGTGGTCAGCAAAATAACCCGAAGCTTGAAGAATGCCGTTGCCTGCAAGGTTCACCTCACCACTGACACCTGGACGAATGCGTTCGGCCAGGGTCGATACATCTCCCTTACCGCGCACTGGGTGAACCTTGTGGAGCCTGGCAGCGATTCCTCACCTGCTACGGCGCGGGTGTTGCCCACGCCGCAAACAGCTGCACCGCCGTCCCTCCCACTGGATAACAACAGCAGCACCTACCTCTCTGACTCCTTCTCCTCCAACGCATCTCAAAGCTGTACCTCATCCGGAAACGCTAACCAAGCAGCAGTAGGATCGTAGGATCGTGGAAGCAGTGCAGCACAGCTGTTGGCATGCGTCAGCAAGCGTTGCTGAAGCTGATCTGCCTTGGGGATAAGCAGCACACAGGGGAGGAAATTTGGAGGGGAATAAAGGAACAGACGAATTTGTGGCTGGCACCGATGGACCTGAAACCGGGCATGGTTGTGTGTGATAATGGGAGTAATCTCATTCGCGCTTTAAGGTTGGCTAAGCTGACACACATCCCTTGCCTGGCGCACGTGATGAACCTAGTAGTTCAGCGGTTCCTGAGGACATACCCAGGCGTGGCAGATCTTCTGTTGAAGGTGTGACGAGTGGCCAAACATTGCAGAAATTCCAGTACTGCTTCGGGGGCACTCGCCAAGATGCAGGAGCGCTTCAATCTCCCCCACCATCGCTTGCTGTGTGATGTCCCTACGCGCTGGAATTCTACGCTGCACATGCTAGCCCGCTTTTGCGAGCAGAAGAGTGCAGTGGTCCAGTACATGATGGCGCAGTACCGAGGCGCATCCGGACAGCTGCCAAGCTTCTGTGGATCCGATTGGGCCAACATGTTGGACCTCTGCCAAGTCCTCCAAAATTTTGAGCAATCCACGTTGCTTGTGAGCAGTGACAACTCTTCAGTCAGCATTACCATACCACTGCTGTGTTTACTGAAGAGGTCAATGTTGAAAATCAAGGAAACAGCTGTCATGATGCAACTCTAGGAATCTGAAGGAGAAAACGATCAGCGTGATGGTACCAACATCAGGCCATCCGCATCAGGAAACTCTGGCCCCAGCAGCTATGACGAAGAAGAGGAGGAGGAACAGCTGGAGTTGGAGCAGGAATTTCCTGCCACCACTGACGAGGGCCAGAGCGGTGCACGTTGGACTTCCACAATTCAGCGCGAATGGTCAGCAGAAGCAGACCAGGAAGAAGGTGACGACTATGATGCATCACAACCACTATCACAACGCTCACAAGAGGATGATGAGGATTCTGGCAGGACTCTGGCACACATGGCTCAATTCATGCTAGACTGCATTGAACGCGACCCACGCATTGTGCGCATTCTGGACAACACCAATTACTGGGTTTATACCCTTCTGGATCCACGGTACAAACACAATGTTCCAAAACTGCTTGAAGAAAGAGTCAGACAGGTCAAAATGGAAGAATACCAGCAGGCCCTTGTGGAGACTTTAGAGAGGAGATTGACATCCTCCCCCTCCTCTAGCCAGTTGTACGCCGACAGACTGACTTCCGCAAACCCAGGACGACCAGAAGGGCAGCAAACAACACAAGCCGCAGCTAGTGCCCAAAAGGGAATGGTATCGGCAGTGTCCTTGGAGTGGGAAAATTTTATGACACCCATGCAGCAGCAGCCCACAGAACAGCAAGCGTGCAGATCCACCTCCAACACCGATCGCCTGGAGAAGATGGTCAAGGACTACATGTCAGATGGCGTAGCTGTGTTGAACAATCCATCTGCACCCTTCAACTATTGGGTATCGAAGCTAGACACCTGGCACGAACTGGCAATGTACGCAATAGAGGTGCTGGCTTGCCCGGCAGCCAGCGTTATGTCGGAACGCTGTTTCAGTGCTGCCGGAGGCATCGTCACAGATTGGCGTATCCGCCTCTCCACAGAAAATGCAGACCGTCTGACTCAAATTAAAATGAATCAATCCTGGATTGGAAACGACTACGCAACACTCCTGGACCCCAACCAAGTAACATGAACAATGACCATTTGTGATGGGTTAGCGTTTCCGGTCCCTGTTTATTGAACCTCTCATCTTTATTACATTTATGACTGCATGGTGGCAAAAAGCATTGCTATATCTGCACGCTATTTGTCCTCATGCAAGGCCTGGGATGTTGTGTCTCAAAAAGCGTGGCCTTCTCCTCCTGCGGCTCCTCCTGTTCCCTCACGTGTGCTGCTGCTGCTGGGTTAGCGTTTCCGGTCCCTTTTTATTGAACCTCTCATCTTTATTACATTTATGACTGCATGGCGGCAAAAAGCATTGCTATATCCGCACGCTATTTGTCCTCATGCAAGGCCTGGGATGCTGTGTCTCAAAAAGCGTGGCATTCTCCTCCTGCGCCTCCTCCTGTTCCATCACGTGTGCTGCTGCTGCTGGGTTAGCGTTTCCGGTCCCTGTTTATTGAACCTCTCATCTTTATTACATTTATGACTGCATGGCGGCAAAAAGCATTGCTATATCCGCACGCTATTTGTCCTCATGCAAGGCCTGGGATGCTGTGTCTCAAAAAGCGTGGCATTCTCCTCCTGCACCTCCTCCTGTTCCATCACGTGTGCTGCTGCTGCTGGGTTAGCATTTCCGGTCCCTGTTTATTGAACCTCTCATCTTTATTACATTTATGACTGCATGGCGGCAAAAAGCATTGCTATATCCGCACGCTATTTGTCCTCATGCAAGGCCTGGGATGCTGTGTCTCAAAAAGCGTGGCATTCTCCTCCTGCGCCTCCTCCTGTTCCATCACGTGTGCTGCTGCTGCTGCTGCTGGGTTAGCGTTTCCGGTCCCTGTTTATTGAACCTCTCATCTTTATTACATTTATGACTGCATGGCGGCAAAAAGCATTGCTATCCACACGCTTCTTGTCCTCATGCAAGGCCTGGGTTGTGTCTCAAAGCGTGGCCTTCTCCTCCTGCGCCGCCCTCCTCCTGTTCCATCACGTGTGCTGCTGCTAGGTTAGCGTTACGGTTACCGGTCCCTTTTCCTGGAACCTCTTCTCTGTATTACATTTATGACTGCATGGCGACAAAAAGCATGTTACCTGTGCAAAGAAACATGACATTTTCCGCATTTAAAAGACAGTTTTTCCTTTGAAACTTTACAATCAATTTTCTCAAAAACTATAAGCTCTTTTTCAAATATTTTTTTTCCTCTTGTACCCACTCCAAAGGTGCACATACCCTGCAAATTTGGGGTATGTAGCATGTAAGGAAGCTTTACAAAGCACGAAAGTTCGGGTCCCCATTGACTTCGATTATGTTCGGAGTTCGGCGCGAACACCCGAACATCGCGGCGATGTTCGGCGAACGTTCGCGAACCCGAACATCTAGGTGTTCGCCCAACACTATTAGGCAGCACCGGGAGCAGGTTAAGGGTTAGGCAGCAGTAGAGGGAGGGTTAAAGGACACCCGAAGTAAAAATAAACTAATTAAATAAATAATTGTATTTATCTTCCTTCTCCTAAAAATGACTTTTTAAGATATTCCACAGTTTTATTTTATGTTCAAATCTACTTTTTAAGTTTTAACTGTTTTATTGTTTTTGCTCAATGACACATTCATTGAAGTATGCGAGAGCTAAAATCTATGAACTATTGAAGCTTTTAATCTCTTTCCTGCTCTTAGAAGCCATTTTCTGCTAGGAAAGTGTTTTATAGTTGGAATTTCTTATCAGTAAGGGTCACACTGTAGTCACTTCCTTTCTGAGTCAGGACTGAGTCAGCCACTTACATACCTGATATTTAACTCTTTCAGGCAGAGAAAAAAAAAAGGAAAACACTATAGTTATTAGTGTGCTTGGCACTGTACATACCTATGTCTATCTCATCATGTCACACGTCACTTCGGGTATCCTTTAAGGGTTAGACATCAGTAGAGGGTGAGTTAAGGTTTAGGCAGTGGTAGAGGGAGTGTTAAGGGTTAGGCAACACGGAGGGAGGGTTAGGGTTTCGGCACCATCGGTATAGGGAGTGTTAAGGGTTTGGCACTACAGGGGGAGGGTTAAGGTTTTGGCACCATAGGTAGAGGGAGTGTTAAAGGACTACTGTAGGGGGGTTGGGAGAAAATGAGTTGAACTTACCCGGGGCTTCTAATGGTCCCCCGCAGACATCCTGTGCCTTTGCTCGCCGATGCTCCGGCCCATGCCTCTGGTTCACTTCTGGAATTTCAGACTTTAAAGTCTGAAAACCACTGTGCCTGCATTGCCGTGTCCTCGCTTCCGCTGATGTCACCAGGAGCGTACTGTGCAGGCACAAACCATACTGGGCCTGCGCAGTACGTTCCTGGTGACATCAGCAGGAGCAAGGACACGGCAATGCAGGTGCACTGATTTTCAGACTTTAAAGTCTGAAATTCCAGAAGTGAACCGGAGGCGGGGCAAGAGCATCGGTGAGTGGCTGCACGGGCACAGGATGTCTGCGGGGGACCATTAGACTCATTTTTCCCCAACCCCCCTACAGTATTCCTTTAAGGGTTAGGCACCACAGGGGGAGGGTTAAGGGTTAGGCATCATCGGTAGAGGGAGTTTTAAAGCAGATCCGAGATGAAAAGCTAACTATAACAAGTAACTTGTCTATATATCGTATCTAAAGTTTAGACAGCAATTCTGGCTGCATGCATTTTCAATAGTTTATGATGATTTATTCCTGTGATACAATGAGAGCGGCCATGTTCTGTTTGTCAGCAGAAAGCCGCATTTACACGAGTAGATGCGGCCGCGATGCTCCTTATCAATCGAGCCGCTGATACGGCTCGATTGATAAGATCCGACAGGACGGATATCCGCACCGCCGATTCCCTGCTCGCTCCCCGCGAGGGGACAATAGCAGGGAATCGAGCGGAAGATAAGCGGCGCCGGCAGGGACGAGCGGGGAATCGAATGCGGCGCACGCGCGGCGAGCGGGGGCGGGGGGGGGATGGGGAGTAGATGAGACTTTACACAGGTAATCTGCAACTGCATCTCCACCCCTTCTAGATGGGTCTGAGTGCCTTGACGTTTTGTAGAAGCTGTGGGTGAGGCTTGTTTAGTTTATAGGGAATTAGAGTATTAAAACAAAAAAAAAGTATTTGGCTTGAGGAATGCCCTATAAACTATATGAAAGGAACACAATTATGCAATGAGTAAAAGTTTATTTCGGATCCACTTTAAGGGTGAGGCAGTGGTAGAGGGAGCGTTAAGGGTTAGGCTCCGCACCACAGGGGGAAGGTTAAGGGTTAGGCACCATTGGTAGAGGGAGGGTTAAGGGTTAGGCATCGGTAGAGGGAGGGTGCTGTGTGAGAGTAGGGTTAGGTCAAAATAAAATATCGGAAAAGATTAACGATATTTTCCTATCGGAATAAAGTAGTAGAATATCTGTAATTTTATTGATATTCTGCTAGTGGCACCCTTTTTTGTAGGCACCTTTATTGTACACATTTGTACATAATGGTGTTAATGGGATTGTCAAGATTTTCACTAAAATGTGCCACATGCAAAAACAAACAAACAAAAAAAAAAGGCCTGTCCCATATTCTCCTACATAATCTTGAAGCTTAGCAAACTTGTTAGTTGTTGTTGTTGTTAGTTTTGCCAAACGGTTTTGCGAATCTGTTTCTGACAGACTTACTTATCCCTAGCACTAGTAATAACCACTTGGATGGGTGGGCAGAGTTAGAATAAGGCATCCTTCACACATCACATCCCTGTGATCTCTCACTGCATTTGTCCGCATTTATTCTCAATTGCAATTCTGTGTTTGGCTGTTTTTAGATTCTAAATCTTCTGTTTTGTTTATGTTTTGTATGTCTTTTTCTTTCACAAAAAATGTGCATATGAAAATTTGCACAACAAAGCATGCCAAATGTAAAGCCATTGTCTTGCATTAGACTGAATTTCCACTGCATGCTTGCGTTTTATGTGTGAGAATTGGCATGCACATTTTCACACAAAACAAAGAAAAATGTGCTAATTTTAAGCAAATGTTTATTGAAATGTTCATAGCATATTACATAATTTCTCTTAGAATTGCTTTCTATGTAAAAATGTATGCACATTTTTGCACTCCATGTGCAGACCAATGCGCAATTTGGATGCATTATATGAAAAATTCAGCAGGGCAATTTTTTCATGCAGCACATCGCAGGCGAAAATTTGAATTACATGGAAACTAGCCCATTGACTAGAATTAACATGTTCTCTATGCAAAATTCATTCCAAAAATGAGGGGATAAAAAGCAGAAATAGAAACTTAGCCTTAGATTTGCGGCAAACACGAATTTGTAAAAATGCAAATCGCACTCAAAAACCGTTATGAGTGAAAGGAGCCTTATTTAGGACTGAGACGTGCATAAGGCATTTTTAAATGGCTAACAGAGGTCCAACTCTCAGCCAGGAGCAAAGCCGAGTAGCTCTAAACAGAGGCATAGCTATGGGCGGTGGGAGCATGAAATATGGTCCTGGGTTTAGCACTGTAAGGGTACTCAGCACGGCCTCTGCACCCCCACGTGCGTGAGAGGCGGCTCGCTGGTTGCCCCGAAGTGCCCCTGCTTTTCTCCCTCCCTTTGCAGAGGAGTGCAGAAGCATTAACAGCAGCAGAATAAGTGGGGTACATATGGTTATTTAACCACTTGAGGACCATGGTGTTAAACCCCCCTAGTGACCAGGCTATTTTTTCCTAATCAGGCCACTGCAGCTTTAAGGGTTCACTGCAGGGCCGCACAACTCTGCACACGAGTGATTCCCCCCCCCCCCTTTCTCCCCACCAACAGAGCTTTCTGTTAATGGGGTCAGATCACCGCCCAGATGTTTGTTTATTTATAAATAAATATTTATGTCTTATTTTTTGTTAAATTTCCTTGTTTTTTTACTTTTTAATTTCCCTCCCCCCATCTGCCTATTACAGCGATTGGCTGTGATAGGCTTCAGCCTATCACTGCCGATCGCTCCTGTGTCCCCCAGGGGGACAGCAGTGTCACACGATTGTCCCCAGTACAGTGCTGCTGTAGATCACAGCGCTGTACTAACTAAATAGGCGGTGGTTTCGACGTCTAACAGTCGCCGAGTGATGTTCGCGGCTGGAAATCTAAAGGCGAAGAAGAGCTCCACCTTCCAAGCAGAGATGCGCGCGCATCTGCGCCTGCAATCTCCTGAAAACCCAGCCCCAGGACTTAATGCCAATCGGTGTTAGGTGATCCTGGGGCTGCCGCCGCAGTCACGCCAATTGGCATGACACGGTCGTTATGTAGTTAAAGCGGGGGCACATCCAGCTATCTAAAGGGGGGCACATTTGGCTATTTAAGGGGAGGGGGCACATCTGGCTATCTGAACAGGGGAAGGGGGCACATTTGCTATCTAAACGGGGCCCCATCTGGCTATCTATTGGGGGAAAGGGGCACATCTGGCTAGCTAAACAGCATTTGTCGTCCACCCATGACCACGGCAACATTCTGATGCAAGACCCTAGCTACGCCTCTGGCTCTGAAAATAAGGATTTTATAAAATTACTATACTGTATTAGAAGACTTGGTCAGTCCCTTACACTTACCTCAAAATGATGATGAATGAGACATCCAAAAAACTGGCAAATCCTCTTTCTTGACAACTTTGTGAGCTGACAAATTGCAGGAGTCACCTCAACATCTGCTTCTTACATGCAGCACTAAGCTAAATGATTGTGACAAGAAGTCCTTCTGCAGCAAGCCATACAATGGCATGTTTCTCAAGGAAGTGTGACATTGGAGACTTCAAGGATGAGAAGAAATGATGTGGGTCAGCATTAAAACAAAGACCTGGAAAGTAGTATCCAAATAGCGATAAAAGCCTGCAAAGTATCAGCAGCCAACTGCACAGGAACAAAAGTAATTGAATCAAACGCTGCATGCACTTTTCTGCTATAGGCTACAGTTGGGGGTCGGATGCAAGCAAAGAATGAACTTAACAAGTCAGCTTCAGTGGCAGACCTAAACCTTACAAATGCCCAGAGTGATTTATTGGGCAGTATGGTAGAGGCTGCTCTGTCCATTGGTGCTCTCCGAAAATGGCTAAATCTTTTGCCAGCAGGTTCCAGTGATGAGATTCTCCTTTGGTGTTTTGAGATTCTTTCTAATCATAATAAGATAATGTAGGGGATGCACTACAGACATGGGCGTAGCAATCACCTCTGCGACCCCTTCCATTGCAGGGGAACCCAGAGGTTTTAGGGGCCCCTCCACTCCCTTTCTCTGACCAAAAGTGCGGCCAAGTAGCAAAGAAACCTCCCAATTCATTCACGAAAACCACCTGCAGGAGCGTGTGTAATTTTTTCCTGCTTCCAGAGGCTGCTTCACAGCAGAACACTCTCTGCTGCCATTCGCCGGCTCCCAATCCCGTGGGGTTCAGGGACAAAGGGGACCCCATGCTATCATTTTTGCAGGGGGCCCTATCAATGCTAGTTACGCCCCTGAAGTCTACAGAGTACAAGTTAGGGTGAACCAGAATTATTAGTATTTAGTAATTATATTTATATAGTGTTTTGTTATAGCAAAGTAGTGCAATGGTATTTCAAGGCTTCTTTCCAAACAGGCATTAGACTGGTCAGACACGCTAAAATTATGGCAACTGCCAAAAAGCAATCCCTCAAGAAGTCATCAAATGATCTAAAGTAACACTGAAGTGACTTAGAAAAAAGTCAGAGGGAAGGCTCCAGATCTCACAGAGCCCTCCCGGTCCTCTCTGTCTTCGTTCCAATGCTGTCATCACGCCCGTTAAAGTTATTTGACCAAATAGTCGAATACGCTTTCAAGGATCTTCCAAGGGCTTTTGAAGATGGACGGCTCCGTACTGCACATGTACAAACACACACTAGCACATACGCAGGGCCGGATTTAACATAAGGCACTGTAGGCACGCGTCTACAGGCGTCTGATGATGGAGGGGCGGTTCACTCCCCTCCCCTAGCGCCTCCCTTCTTCCCTATGCAGAGTCCTGAGGAGAGCGTAAATGAGAGTTTAGTCACCTGGCTCTTGGCATTCCACTGACAAGATCTCCCTTCAGTCGGGGGCACCACTAGCTGGCTAACTAATGCTAAGGGACACCTGTAGCTACCTATGATGAATAAGGGAGATGTAACAGCTGGTTCAGCCAGCACACTTGTGGTGCGGTTCAGCAGGGGTTTGTGGGTTTCTGGAGGATGAAGTTTAGCGTGCCAGGACATCTGTGCCTATAGGCTCCTATGATGTAAATCTGGGCCTGCACATGCGCATTATGGAGCTGCCTATCTTTGGAAGCACTCAATTGCTACCAAAGTCTTCAAAGTGCTCCCGGAGGTGGCAAAATTGAATGAGGGACAGCGCTGGAATGAGGACACCAATAGAAGACCGGTAAGACTCTATGAAATACAAAGCCTTCCCTCTCCATAGCTGAGTATCTGACTATTTTTAAGTATTGCCTTAACATAGGAATGCTGAGTCCTACTGAGTCCTATGCTGCAATGTAAACAGATAACTACAGTATCTTGTCGTTTTTCAGTTGCCCGAGGGCTATGATAAAGCTACTTCAGCATTCATTTAAAACTGGTAGCAACAGAGGATACAACACACCAAGGCTTCTGGACCTGAGGGACCCACATGGGACTTTCCTCCAGTCACTGCAAAGTTCTTTGTTGATGCTGTAGTGGTAATGATCACCTCTGAGTATATGTGCTTTGATTAGAGGTAATCATTAACACACCATTCCATTTCCTCTGATTACATCTCTCACACACAGTGGCTGCTCTTGGAGAGACAGATTTGGACATTTGTATCATGTGATTGATACACATATAGTGCTGGAGGTCCAGTGTTTGTAATTTGCATAGGAGCCATGGCTCTGTATCTACGCCACTGCCGTACAGGGTACAATATCGTCACTACTACTACACAGGTGTGTCTGCATAAGGACATTACAGCTAGATTATTGAGTCATCTGACTGGAGACCTGTTGCTAGCTACCAGCAGAAATACAACACAACTGCACCTGTTCTTAGTGTGTTATTACTGCCTTTTGAAGAGGGAGGAATGCAGGGAAGAAACAACTGGAACATGCAGGGAATGTCTATGTGGGACTGGGACTCAAGGGCCCAATATGTCACCAGGCCTGTCCCATTGCCCTGCCTATAATGGAATTTAGTAACACTGCAGTAAGCTGTGTTACCTTGTTCATCATACATTACTTGTGTACAGCAGTTCACTCTATGCTAAATTCAGTAAACTATGTTTTACAAGTTTAACTCATATGTAAGCACCAACAGTCAAGAAAATATCTTTAGTCGTCCTTCACACAGGCAGTTGCAGGGAGTACACTCACTACCTGTCAGATGCTGTTGTGTACCGCGCAGGCACTTGCAAGCTCTCACCACAGGAATTGCAGAGGCATCCGCCACATGGAGGCAAATCTGAGCATAGTCGCAGCTACACTCAAACGTTACGTAATGTGTTTTTTCAATTGCCTGGTGATGGCACCACATGAGGGGTTGCGAATGCTGGCATGCAGCTGGTTTATATTTTAGCCAGAAGCATACCTCCCAACTTTTTGAGATGAGAAAGAGGGACACTTAAGACACGCCCCTGCAACGCCCCTGAACCCGCTCCGTCCCACCCCAAGTCACGCATACCATAAAAATTTCATAAGAAAAATATGTTGTTTTATAATTCAAACCACACTGGTCCTTTCTATCCTGGTACATTTTCCTTCAAAGTAACATTTTAAAATTAGTAATATATCAATTTGAAGGATGGGGATAAAGTTTAGAGTCAATGAAACATTTTTTGGTAGAGAAATACAGTATATATATTTACATAAAAAGAGGGACAAAGTCCTGAAAGAGGGACAAATGAGGAGGAAAGAGGGACAGAGGGACAGGGCTCCCAAAGAGGAATTATCCCTCCAAAAGAGGGACAGTTGGGAGCCATGCAGAAGACACTCTGTGGCTGGCAGATCAGAGGCTGTACTGCCCAACAAGCCTGCAGTGTAAGAGGCCTTACAGGGTCCCACAACAAACTGCATGGAATACAAAACATTCAGAGATGTTATTGTATATGTGTTTACAGTAAATTGACGATTAGATTTGCCTTTTGCTGGAGTCTATCTGTCCATGTGTGTTGAAGAGGCACATTGCTTCTAGCACACTAAATAAAAGGTTATTAGAGATACTCCAGTTTTTCTCATTCCCTTTTTCTTTGACCATGGAAGAAGTTAGTTACTTTAAAAAGGAACTGTAGTGAACATAATGTAATGAATCAAATTGCTTATTTTTATTGTAAATGTATTTATTATTATTATTTTACAATATCCATTTATAAATAATTTAGTCAGTGTATGCCCACTGTAAAATCTTTCCTCGCCCTGATTTACATTCTGAATTAATTTATAAAATTCAGTATGCTACAAAGTAAAAATAACAACAACAACAACAACAACTTTATGTATAACACTAACCTTAATTAATAAAGGAAATAAGAAATAAAATACATGTCAAGAAACCATATACAATGATATATTCCTTTTATGTAGAACTTATATTCAGCAAAGTGCTTCATGTTCACAAACATATATTTACAAGGAATGTAAAAGCAGCAATTTGCATGAGCTATTTTACATTCCTAGTTAAAAAGACCGATGGTAATTCCAAATACTAATGTGTTGCCTATGCAGATTCCTCAATGGTTGAGCTCCATCCTTTGCAACTTGCTGCCTTTATCATGCAAAAATGGCCAGTAGCTTAGTGAGACTCAAGGTTAATTTATTCATGAAGACTTACTCTCTATTTACATTTATGCAGCATTGTTATGCAAGAGCCATGTACTGAAGAACTGGTCTGTTGCCCATACCTATGGCTTTGAAAGTTAACCCTGTAATTAGAGCATTGCAGGTGTAAAATGTAATGCTGAACATTGCTAGGCTGTGCAGATGTCTTTCTGTAAAGCTGCACTTAAACCTAAACGCAGCCAGATTTATGAGCAATGGTAATGTTTTGCAGTGTATGAGACTCATGGCATGTCACTAGAGACTTATGCCAAGCCATCGGGACTTCTAAAGAGATTGCTACCAGATTACTGCAGTGTGCTGTAGAGCTTGCTGCCAAGTTAGCGGAGATTGCTGACAAGTTATAGGAAAGTTTTGCCAATTTACAGCAGGAGGTTTCTGCCAAGTTACAGGAGAGTACAAAAGACTGCTGCCAATTTTCAGGAAACTGCTAGAGAGTGCTGTCAAGATACAAGGCACTGAGAGGCTGCCTCCATGTTATTCCCTATTTAGCATGGGCACAAGTCAAGCTTAGCTACATGATCTGCAAATTAAATAAATAAAAGCCAAACCCATATCCTGCACCTTGTCCCATTTAATACCCCACTTCAGATTATGGTGACCTGCGGGTACCTGGCCTTCAACAGGATCTGACTGTGCAGCTATTAAAAGGAAATAACCAAGAGTCAGCTTTGGCTAAGCCACCTACATTAAGCTGCTGAAAAGTCAATATCCGATTTATTGCAATGGTTTAATTTGAGGATAATACTAGGCGACCATAGATAAGTGTGTCATGAAATATTAACTTCCTTTTCAACCCCCCCTCCCAGAGACGGGACAAGGTCCTACAGCACCCAAGGCTGAGACACCAAAGTGCGCCCCTCTATCCCTGCCACCCCAGCCGTCACACACTGATTGCTATTAGACTAAGAGGCGCCACAGGGCCCACAACCTCCCCAACACCTTAATATCTAGTTATTTGGCTTGCAGTCACTGCCATGTATCCTCTTTTCTTATTTCTCTCTGCTTCAAACACAATTAGGAATGACAGCTGAATGAATTCTGTGCCCCCTGCTACACTGCGCCCTGAGGCTGGAGCCTCTCCAGCCTATGCCTCGGCCCGGCCCCCTCCCCTTTTCCCCCAGGTAAAACAGAAAAGCAGAAAACCACTGAAACCAATTTTCGCATAAAAAGAATACAAAAAAAAATCAACCATTTTCCTCCTCTCCAACATGGATCAGGCCTCCCTGCGGTAGACACATTGGGCCTGATTCACAAAGCGGTGCAAAGTGGTGTTTGCATGCCTGTGAAAAGCCCTTTATCACACCTAAACTCAGTTTAGGCGTGATAAAATGAAACTCGCACAAAATTTCCACGTGCAAAGTTTTGCGCACGCAATCGCGCGGCGCGCGGTGCAGTGCATGCGATGCGCCCATTAAACCCTATGGGCGATGCGCGCGGAATTGCGCGATTGCGCGATCAGAACTTTGCGCGCGATAACCAGCACAAAGCAGTGCTAACTCAGCGGTGCAAAGGTTATCACGCCTAAAGTCTTTTAGGCGTGATAACTGAGTTATCTTTGTGAATCAGGCCCATTGGATTCAACTACCTTTTTCTCTTGACTTTTCTTCCAGATCTTACCTACAAAATAACTTTCCAATACCTAACAATTGATATAGAAGATATTAATAAGTATGTTAAAAAAGGTATCAAACTTATTGGGCTTGATTCACAAAGCGGTGCTAACTGTTAGCACGCCTGTGAAAACCCCCTTAGCACGTCTAAACAAGCTTTTCGCGCATAAAACTTTACGCGCGCAAAACTTTATGCACGTAAAACTTTACGCGCGTACTGCACAGAGCGCAGGGCGCTCCGCGCGAAGTGCCCATTAAAGCCTATGGGACTTAGCGCGCGTAAAACTTTGCGCACGTAAAACTTTGCGCGCGCAAAGTTAGCGCGCGATCTGATTGAGAAATCCGGTGCTAACCTACTTAGCACCCTGATTAGCGCGTCTAAAGACTTTAGACGTGCTAAGTAGGTTAGCACCGCTTTGTGAATCAAGCCCCTTGTATTTTGTTGCTTGTTGGGGGTTGAAATTTATTTTATTGATAAAGGTGACAATGTTCCTTGTGAGAAAATTCAGGAAAAAGGTTAATTGAATAAGGACCCATAAGTCCACAAAAAAGAAAGATTCAGAAAATGCTGTAGCCAGCCAGTCAGCCAACTGAGCTGCCAGATGATATAAAGAAGGTATATGTAATGAAAATGTTTACTCTGCAAAGAACTTGGCAACATGTAAGGCATCCACAAGTTTATGTGTTAGTAGTAGAAGTGATAGAAGTAGTAGCAGCAGTGATATTAGTGGTAATAGGCGTAGTAGCAGCAGTAATATAAATAGTAGTAGTAGCAGCAGGGCCGGTTCTAGCAACAATAGGGCCCTGGGGCAAAAGTAATTTGGGGGCCCTGTCGACCCTCCATTCGAGTCACTGTCATGGGTTACCATAGCTGGAGGGGCACCTTGGGGGCCCCCACAGGGTCTGGGGCCCTGGGGCAATTGCCCCCTTTACCTCTATGGAAGCACCGGCCCTGAGTAGCAGCAACAGAAATAGTAGTAGTACCAGCAGCAGCAGTAATAGCTGTAATAATAGCAGCAGCAGCAGTAATAGCAATAGTAGTAGAAGCAGTAGTAGCAGCAGTAATAGTAGTAGCAGTAATAGTAGTAGCAGTCATAGTAGTAGTAGCAGCAGAAGTAGTAGCAGCAATAGCAGCAGCAGTAATAGTAGTAGTAGTAGCAATAGTCAGGGCCGGATTTATATTTTTCACCACCCAATGTCCACCTCTCTCTCTGGACCAACAGCATTCTGACCAAACCTTTCAACGACCCTAGTGGCCTCTTTTTTTGGTGTGTCCTGGCTAGCCCTGGAGTGCCTTTCCCCTTCACTTGCCATTAGGTTGGAACTGGAGAGGAGGGTTGCTGCCTTTAAATGACTTCCCCTGAGTTTGTGTCCGACCCACATACCGGTAGCTGCTCGCCATTGTGTCTGGATCCACCAGACAAGCTGCCACCCACCAGAGCCAATCAAGGTCACTGGGTCAGGAGAGGAGATCAGCCTGTCCGATCCATAACTGCTTGCAGGCTGCAGCAGCACACAAATGCAGGCTACAGCCAGGGGTGCAGCTAAGGTTTTGGTGGCCCCAAACAGTCCATAACTTGAGGCCCCCATCCACAAAAGAATCTGTCCGCGAAGCGTGTTGCTTCTAAAAATTGAATAGCGTGCGTCGAAAAGTGGGCATAGCCAAAACATGATGTGGGTGGAGCCAAATACTAGCAGTTTCTAGGCTAAATTGCACCCAGGGCGAGGGCGTAAAATGCGTTCCCAACGTGGAGACAGGTATAGGTGCCCGCAGTATAGGTAGCCAGCTATAGGTCCCCCCCCCCATATAGGTAGCCCATATAGTTGCCCCCAGTATAGGTTAGATAGGTATATGCCCCCAGTATAGGGTTGACAGGTATATGTTCCCCAGTATAGGTGAGATAGGTATATGCCCCCAGTATAGATTAGATAGGTATATGCCCCCAGTATAGATTAGATAGGTATATGCCCCCAGTATAGATTAGATAGGTATATGCCCCCAGTATAAGTTAGATAGGTATATGCCCCAGTATAGATTAGATAGGTATATGCCCCAGTATAGATTAGATAGGTATATGTCCCCCAGTATAATTAGATAGGTATATGCCCCAGTATAGATTAGATAGGTATATGTCCCCAGTATAAGTTAGATAGGTATATGCCCCCAGTATAGATTAGATAGGTATATGTCCCCCCAGTATAGGTTAGATAGGTATATGCCCCAGTATAGATTAGATAGGTAGAGATGTACCGAACGGTTAGCCGGCAAACGGTTCCAGGTAAACTTTGGGGGTTCGCGTTCGCCTGCACCAGGCGAACTTTTGCGGAAGTTCGATTCGCCCCATAATGCACTATGAGGGTCAACTTTGACCCTCTGCATCACAGTCAGCAGGCACATTGTAGCCATTCAGGCTACACTAAGCCCTGGAGCCCCACCCCCTTATATAAGGCAGGCTGCGGGGGCCATTAGCCTCACTCGTGTGCCTGCTAGAGACAGACTATCGACAGCTGCTGCAGACTTGTTCTTCTAGGGACAGATTAGTTAGGTTCTTGGCTGCTTAGCTTGCTCCTGGCTGATTGTTATTGCTTTTATAGCACCCCTCAATAGCTCTTTTCGGAGCTCATCCTGCACTTTTTTTTCTGTCTGTCAAACTGACACTTTTGTTGCATGCACAGCCTTGCTAATTCATAGTGTGTGTGCCACTGCCAGCAGCCCAGCACATTCAGTGACTACCTGTGTGTGTGACAGGGAGCTGCACAGTGTACTGCCCAGTACTGCATATACCCAGTACCTGATGTGTTTACTTAACCCACCTCATCACTGCATATACCTAGCTTTGTGTTGAGTGAACCCAGCTCACTGCATCTAACTACCTGTTGTGTTCAGTGAACCCACCTCACTGCATCTAAGTACCTTTACTGTTCAGTAAACCCAGCTCACTGCATCTAACTACCTGTTGTGTTCAGTGAACCCACCTCACTGCATCTAAGTACCTTTACTGTTCAGTGAACCCGGCTCACTGCATCTAACTACCTGTTGTGTTGAGTGAACCCACCTCACTGCATCTAAGTACCTTTACTGTTCAGTGAACCCAGCTCACTGCATCTTACTACCTGTTGTGTTCAGTGAACCCAGCTCACTGCATCTAAATACCTTTATTGTTCAGTGAACCCAGCTCACTGCATCTAACTACCTGTTGTGTTGAGTGAACCCAGCTCACTGCATATACCTAGCATCCCCCCGAGATGGACAAAATGGACAAACCAGGTAGAGGAAGAGGTAGAGGCAGACGCAGAGGAAGGCCACCAGGCACCGGCAGGTCTGTGCAAGGTGGTGTTGCTGTGATTTCGTGCGGACCTGGCCCAAAATACAGTGCTCAGAAGAAGGCACGTGCCATCACTTCCCAAGATCAGGACGTGCTTGACTATTTAACACAGAACACCCCATCTCCCGCAGCAACCAGCGCTACAACAAGCACCACATCTGCTGCATTTGACACTTCGCAGGAGTTATTTGGTGGTGGTGGTGAAATCACTGATTCACACCCACTACTGCAACAACAAGAAGAAGGCGCAGGTACACCACCTCATACGTCTGAGTTAGGTGGCGATAGTATGGACGTAATGTGTGAGGAGGGGGATGATGAACCACCTGAAGTTGGTGCAGTTGAGGAGGTGTCTGAGGAAAGCGAAGCTGTCCAGGAGGATTATGATGACGATTATAGGGATACCACATATGTTCCCGGTAGAGGAGATGACCATGGGGACAGTTCAGAGGAGGAGTCAGAGAGGAGTAGGAGGAGACGACTCCATGATAGAAGCAGAGGGAGCTCGTCCTCAGAAACAGCTGGGGGCAGTGTCCGGCGCCATGTATTGCCAGCTATGGCCAGCCAGCACACATGCCCTTCAACGTCAGCTGCTGATGCCACCGTAGCGCCATCACCCCAGGGGGGCTCAGCGGTTTGGAAATTTTTTCACGTGTGTGTCTCAGATCGGAGCAAAGCCATCTGTTGTCTCTGCCAGCAAAAATTGAGCCGTGGAAAGGTCAACTCTCACGTAGGGACAAGTGCCTTACGAAGGCACCTGGAGAGAAGGCACAAACAGCTATGGCAAGAACACCTGAGGAAAAGCAGCACCCCTCAAAAGACAAGCCACCCTCCTTCTCCTCTTCCTCCTTCAGGTGTATCGTCTTCATCCACTTTCTCGCTTGCACCTTCACAGCCACCCTCCTCCACACCGCCTCTTCCCTTCAGCGGTTCCTTCTCCTTTGCCCAAAGCAGTACCCAGCTGTCCGTGAAGGAAGTATTTGAGCGTAAGAAGCAAATGTCTGCCAGTCACCCTCTTGCCCGGCGTCTGACAGCTGGCGTGGCGGAACTATTAGCTTGCCAGCTATTACCATACAAGCTGGTGGAGTCGGAGGATTTCCGTAAGTTTGTGGCCATTGGTACACCGCAGTGGAAGATACCAGGCCGCAATTATTTTTCACAAAAGGCCATACCTAAACTGTACCGTGCAGTTGAGAGGCAAGTGGTGTCATCTCTGGCACACAGCGTTGGGTCAAGGGTCCACCACACCACGGATGCCTGGTCTGCCAATCACGGGCAGGGCCACTACATTACATACATAGCCCATTGGGTCAACCTGGTGACCGATGGCAGCAAGCAGGGAGTGCGTGGCTGCGCAGCGGACCGACTTGTCACACCTCCACGGCTTGCAGGCAGGCCTCCAGCCACCTCCTCTCCACCTGCTACCACCGCTTTGCTGTCGTCATCCTCCTCCTCCTTGGCTGGTGCCGCGATCTCCTCTCCAGCTACACAGCCCCAGCACCCCAGGGCCTATGCTGCATGCCAGGTACGACAGTGTCACGCAGTGTTAGACATGTCTTGCCTGAAAGCAGAGAGTCACACTGGAGCAGCTCTCCTGGCTGCTCTTAGCAAACAGGTGGAGCAATAGTTGACCCCGCACAAGCTTGAGATCGGCAACGTGGTGTGTGACAACGGCAGCAATCTCATTGCTGCGTTGAATTTGGGAAAGCTGACACACATACCCTGCATGGCACATGTGTTGAATCTGGTCGTGCAAAGATTTGTGTCCAAGTACCCAGGCTTAGAGGACGTCCTAAAGCAGGCCAGGAAGTTGTGTGGGCATTTCAGGTGCTCTTACAAGGCCATGGCACGCTTTGCGGACATTCAGCGTAGAAACAACTTGCTGGTGAGACGCCTGATTTGCGATAGCCCGACTCGCTGGCATTCCACCCTGCTGATGTTCTCTCATCTGCTAGACCAGGAGGAAGCCGTCACCCAGTACCTGTATCCTTACAGTACAAGGACACAATCTGGGAGGATGGGGATGTTGTGGCCCAACAACTGGACACTGATGCGAAATGCATGCAGGGTCATGGAGCCCTTTGAGGAGGTGACCAAACTGGTGAGTCGCGATGAGGGCACCATCAGCGACTTGATCCCCTATGCTTACTTCCTGGAGCGTGCCGTGCGTTGAGTGGTGGATACAGCTGTGGAGGAGCGTGAACGAGTAGAGTTACGGCAGCAGGAGTCGTGGGAGCCATTTACACCCAAACCCGATGTTCCCAAAACACCTGCGGCAGCACAGAGGGGGGAGGAGGAGGAGGAAGAAGAGGAGTCGTGTGGGGAAGGAGAGGAGTCAGACTCTGATGATGGTGATGATGAGGAAGGTGTTTCTGTGGAGAAGGAAGCAGCGGCGGAAGAAGAACAACCGCGGCAGTCGTCACAGGGGGCTTCTGCTGCTCCACGTTCCCGTGGTATTGTTCGTGGCTGGGGGGAGGAAGAGGAGTTGCATCCCATCACTGAGGAAGAGCAAGAGGAGATGGAGAGTGCGTCTGCATCCAGCTTTGTGCAGATGTCCTCTCTCATGTTGTCCAGACTGTTGAGGGACCCCCGTATCAAAAAACTCAAGGCGAATGACCTGTACTGGGTGGCCACGCTACTAGACCCTCGGTACAGGCACAAAGTGGCGGACCTGTTACCAACTCAACACAAGGCAGAAAGTATGCAGCACTTGCAGAACAAGCTGTCGATGATGCTTTACAATGCGTTTAAAGGTGATGTGGCTGCACAACGCAATCAAGGTACCACTGGCAGTAACCCTCCTCCTCCCAAGTCCACGCAGGCAAGGACAGGACGCTCCAGTGATCTCAGTGTGATGTCGGACATGCGGACGTTCTTTAGTCCAACTCCTCGCCATAGTCCTTCCGGATCCACCCTCCACCAACGCCTGGACCGGCATGTAGCCGACTACCTGGCCTTGAGTGTGGATGTAGACACTGCGAAAAGCGACGATGAACCCTTGGACTACTGGTTGCGCAGGCTTGACCTGTGGCCAGAGCTGTCCCAATTTGCCATACAACTTCTCTCTTGCCCTGCCGCAAGCGTCCTGTCAGAAAGGACCTTCAGTGCAGCTGGAGGCATAGTTACTGAGAAGAGACGTCGCCTAAGTCACAACAGTGTTCAGTACCTGACCTTTATCAAAATGAATGAGGAATGGATCACGGAGGGCTACTGCACGACTGAAGACTAACTCAGTCCCCACACACAGCATCTCTGCCTGCAGGCCGCTTGCCTTCTCCACCACCACCAACAGGGTCCAGGGCGGATTCCTGAATTTTTAAGGCCGCTGCTAGCAGCGGCCGCTACACTAATTTTTCTGGTGCGTGTACATGCCTGGCTAATTTTTCTGGCTGCACTGCGGGCGGCTGCAACAAAAAAACAAAAGGCATGTACGTGTGCCCATCCCTCTTCGTGATCATTACCTTGCCGCGGTGAAGGGGCTTGCGTATCACAATGAAGCAATGACCGCCGGCTATTTGAGTGTCTCGGGTGGGGGTGGCACACAAAAGATAATAAGGTCGTTGCTTCATTGTGGTCAGACCAAATTTGATCAGCTGGACAGTCACTGTTGTTCTATCATTGAGCTACCACAGCCCGGCGACCATATGGGCTTGAAAAAAGCCACGGCCTACACTCTGGCCATGTTGCGCACCAGTCCAGCACGGCCGTTACTACGCAAACAGCTGTGTCAGTTACACAGTGAGTTTAGTGTGTCAGTGTGAAGCAGAACTCTAATTACACTCCCTGATTGATGTATGGCCATGCAAGATGTTTGAAAACACTTTAGGCCTGCAATTTAGCATTCAATGTGATTTCTGCCCTTAAAACGCTGCTTTGCGTCACATCCAGATTTTTCCCCGGGACTTTGGGCATGTATCCCACTCCGCCATGCCCCCCTCCAGGTGTTAGACCCCTTGAAACATCTTTTCCATCACTTTTGTGGCCAGCATAATTTTTTATATTTTTCAAAGTTCGCCTCCCCATTGAAGTCTATTGCGGTTCGCGAACTTTTACGCGAACCGTACCTTCTGCAAAGGTTTGCGAACCTAAAATCGGAGGTTCGCGACATCTCTATAGATAGGTATATGCCCCCAGTATAAATTAGATAGGTATATACCCCCAGTATGGATTAGATAGGTATATGTCCCCCAGTATAGGTTAGATAGGTATATGCCCCAGTATAGATTAGATAGGTATATGCCCCCGGTATAAGTTAGATAGGTATATGTTCCCAGTATTGATTAGATAGGTATATGCCCCAGAATAGATTAAATAGGTATATGTCCCCCAGTATAATTAGATAGGTATATGCCCCAGTATTGATTAGATAGGTATATGCCCCAGTATATATTAGATAGGTATATGCCCCACTATAGATTAGATCGGTATATACCCCAGTATAGGTTAGATAGGTAGGCGGGGGAGCGGGGAAAGAGGAGTTTCCAATTGCCTGCCTTCATCCTGCATGCAGCTTCTATCTTCAGCCTCTTCCAGCGCACGTTGCATCGGTAAGAGCTCGCCCTGTGATGACATGTGGTCACGTCATCACAGGGGGTGCTGTTACCATAGCGACAGACGCCGGACAGGAAGTACATAGAAGCTGCGCAGGATCCAGGCAGGTAAGTGGAAAGTAACTTCTCTCTCCCTGACGCTCTGCCCGGTGCCTGTACGCCGCCAGCAGCAAGCAACGCCCCCCGCAGTGTGAGGTCCCTAGCGGGGGCTTGGCTTCCTTGTATGCTGGCGGCGCCTCTGACTACAGCCTGCAGACAGTTAGCCAGTGTGCAGAGTAAAGCGGGGGAGGCTGCAGAATGGGAGAGATTATTTCTTTTGAAAGCATTACTTTTTTCTTTCTGCTGCTTTTTACTTCTAGGCCGCTCTGGCCCTTCCCATAAATTCGGCCCTGTAAGCAGTAATGGTAGTAGTAGCAGTAATAGTAGTAGTAGTAGCAGTAATAGTAGTAGTAGTAGCAGTAGCAACAGCAGTAGTGGTAGCAATAGTAGTAGTAGTAGTAGTAGTCACGGGCGTAACTAGAAATGATTGGGCCCCCCTGCAAAACTTTGTTTGGGGCCCCTTCCTCCAACCACGCCCCACCAACCCCACTTCCCTTGAGAGATGCTGGGGGTAGAGCAGCGCTGTACACAAGACCCTGCTGAACACTGAATAGGGACTGTCTACAATTCTTTGTCTACAAAACTTTGTATGATTCATTATCAGTATCTGAGCAGATGCAGTCATTAGAACAATTGTGCAGAGAGCTCTTAGTTGTCAGTCTCTCAGGACAGGGAAAACAAACTTCTCCCTCCACAGGGCCCCCTCTGGCTTCTGGGCCCCCCTGCGGCTGCATCCCTTGCAGGGTCTATTGTTACGCCCCTGGTCGTAGTAGTAGTAGTAGTAGTAGTAGTAGTAGTAGTAAGAGCAGTAGTGGTAGCAGAAGTATTAGTAGTAGTAGCAGCAACAGCAGTAGTGGAAGCAGCAGGGATAGTAGTAGTAGTAGTAGTAGTAGTAGTTGTAGTAGCAACAGCAGCAGCAGTAGTGGTAGCAGCAGGAATAGTAGCTGTAATAACAACAGCAGTAGTGGTAGCAGCAGTAATAGTAGTAGTAGCAGCAACAGCAGTAGTGGTAGCAGCAGGAATAGTAGTAGTAGCAGTCAGTGCTGGGCCAAAATTACGCATGAGAGTAATTACGCATCGTAATTCAATGCAAAATTACACGTAAGCGCTACACAGAACTTACGGTCTTACGTGTAATTATTTACGCGTAAGCCATAAAGCGGTATCGTAATTACGCTGTCTACCGTAATTGCTAGGTATGCGTAATTTTATGATGACTTACGCGTAATTTTACGCGTAATTACTAACGTACAACTCCCCTTTTCTAAGAGTAGCCAATCAGTCAACATCCTAAGCAACCAATAGTATCTTCTCCCGCCCTTCAGTATATAAGCGTACGTTTTGACGCATACGAATGATGTGTACGCAATAGCTGTCACATTGACGGCTATTGGATACACATCGTCCGTATGCGTCAAAAAGTACGCATTAATGGGTATTACGGCACTACGCGTAACATCGTAGCGTAAGCGCCTACATTACGGTATCCTTACGCGTAACTGCGTAAATTAACATGTAATTACAGTGATGAACCGTAGATAATTTCCTACGCCATAACCGTAATTGCGTAATGTGTAATATCGTAAAATTACGCGTAATGATCCGTAAGCGTAGATTTTTCCATTACGACCAGCACTGGTAGCAGTAGTAATAGTAGTAGTAGCAACAGCAGTAGTGGTAGCAGCAGTAATAGTTGTAGTAGCAGCAGCAGCAGTAGTGGTAGCAGTAGGAGTAGTAGTAGCAACAGCAGTAGTGGTATCAGCAGTAATAGTAGTATTAGCAGGAACATCAGTAGTGGTAGCAACAGTAATAGTAGTAATAGTAGCAACAGCAGTAGTGGTAGCAGCTGTTATAGCAGTAGTAGTAGCAACAGCAGTAGTGGTAGCAGCAGTAATAGTTGTAGTAGCAGCAGCAGCAATAGTGGTAGCAGTAGGAGTAGTAGTAGCAACAGCAGTAGTGGTATTAGCAGAAATAGTAGTATTAGCAGGAACATCAGTAGTGGTAGCAGCAGTAATAGTAGTAATAGTAGCAACAGCAGTAGTGGTAGCAGCTGTTATAGCAGTAGTAGTAGCAACAGCAGTAGTGGTAGCAGCAGTAATAGTAGCAGAAGTTAATTCAGTCTCTCAGTGAGATGTAAGCTTATTATTATAAAAGATACATGCATACAACTGTCAGGTACAGTATGAATATATGGTATACTAGAGAGGAAAATTTGCTTTGCCAGATCAACAGTCATTTCATTTGTAATTTTAGCTTTTTGTTGAGCATAATGAATAAAAGGAATTTAGGGTTATAATTGCCTTTATGTGTACCACTACCAAGTACCACTAGTAACAAAGAATAGCATGAAATTTTTCTAATAATCATAAATTTGGCAGTGGAATAAAAAACATGAAACATACAGAGCCCAATCAAAAGTTTCTGAAAACAGCACACAAAAAAAAACACAAACTGATAAATGTTTCAAATAAAGTATCAAATTTTATTAGAAAAGATTAAACTATCATATAAAGTTTACCATTAAAAAAAGCACATGGGATGGCCACCCCGTCACGACTCATCCATCCCAACACACACACCACAATCGGCAAACATCCGCCGGCATCTAGCATTGAACTGTGATCACATGAAATTGTTCTATATGTCTGTGACTGTTCAGTTCAAAGTTGGTTTCAATGGTCTCCATGTAAAAAATCAGGGAAAAATAAATCATTTAGGAGTGATGCAATCAGAGGCTAGACTGGGAAGATAGCAGGAACTTCTACTGAGAGTCAATTAACTGTCCATCCTGTCAGGCAGCCCTAGTAAAAACCAGTTGGGTATGTTTTCCTTTCAGTTTGTGAATGTGGGAATGAGGGTGACTTTGCACTTCAATGATGGACAGTGGAGTGGAATAGTCATTTTTGACACATACTGCTAAAGCATTAGACTCCAATCTTCCTGGACAGCGAGTCACACAGTCCTGGTGCCACAACATCCTGCAGGCAAATACTTCCCAATGCAGATCACATCCTGATCAAGATGCAAGGAGAAGTGCCTACTGCCTACGTGTTATTTTCATGGACCCCAGCCAGCTTGCCAGTTTCTTTGTCATCCAAAACTATAGGCAGCCTCGTGAATTCATATTTATATACAGGCAGTCTCCCTACTTACAAATCGCTTAAGTTACAATTTTTCATACATACAAACAAAGCTGTTCCCAAGTACTAAATATACAGTACTGTTTTATTATTACTTATTTTTGTTTTTACATGTTACAGTTTTGTATAAACTGTTGTCAGTTGTTTAACCTCCCTGACAGTATGAATATTTCTGGATTTTAGGGTCAATGGTGAAAAATGTCCACATGCTTTTAGACCCTAAAACCAAGTAAAAATCATACTACAGAAAGATCTGCACCAGTCCCAGTACTTACCTCGATGGGATCCAGTGCTGCAATTCTCCCTCCGTCCTCCAGGTGGCGCTGTACCTCTATAGTGAGATCGCTGTCTGTCATCATGAAGGCAAATGGCAATCTCACCTGAGGGATCCGCAGGCTCTGATGACCGATAGAAGGATGGCTGCCGGCGTCTGGATCCCGGGGGAAGGTGAGTTGAGACACCTGCTGTGCTACACTTTCTCCCTATACCAGCTACTGTTCTCTAATATTACAATATTCAACACAGAAATATGTTAGAGAAGGGAAACTCTGTGGCTTTCATAAGGATTGCTTACATACTGTATATCACTTTGTATGAGGATCGCAGACAGTAGCATAACTACAAACTATGGGTTCCTCCAGCAAAATTTTGATGGGGCCCCCTCCAATTGTTCACATGCATTTCCCTGTCTCCACTTTGTGACATCTACAGTCTGGGGGTCCATTTGCCAGAGGTCATATAACAAGTGTGGCCATCATGATCTTCCCACTTATAATAAATATGGTCACCATAACACTTGATCTGGAGGCTGGACCTCTGTATTTGGGAATATGACAGTAGGTAGTTGGGCCACCCACAACTCCTGGTCCCCTTAGTTACACCCTTGATCACAGAAGCCCGTTTTCTAAAGCAAGGCATTTGGCAATTAGTTTTTACAGCAAATAGGAGGAGGATGAAAAATATAGCATTGCTGCATTAACTACTTACTGCAGTATATCTACGATCTGGGAAATTTCATCTGAAGTCCCAGGGACGTAGATATTTGTGCCAGGGACGTACATATTTGTCTATTGCCGCCACTCACTCCCGCTTGCTCCCGAGCATGTTCTTGCCGCTAATCAGTAGTCGTTAATGAGTCCCCATTCATTGATCTAAGCCCAAGTGTCAATGATTGCCAGCATCAATGAGATTCCTACGGTCAGTGTAATAACGGAAGTAACATGTCCGCGCATTACTTCCTGTTAGCGTACTAATATTACGTACAGGAAAGTACTGTGTGATAGTAAAATTACACCTACATACATTTTTTTTTATAAAAAGATATATATTTAACATTTAAAACTAACACCTTACCTGCAACACTCCTATAGTTCCCAAAAAAACCAAAAAACTTTTGCATAAAAAAAGACAATTCAAAAAAATACATAAATAGCTTAGGGACTGATTTTTTTTTAATATGTATGTCAAGAGGGCATACTACTGTTAACTTTGAAAATATGGGCTTTTAATTAGTGATGGATGCAAAACTGAAAAAATGCACCTTAAATTCCAAATAAAATATAGGCACCATATATTTTACTAGGGAAACATTTTAAACATTGCAATAACCGGGCCAAATGGGCAAATAAAATGTGTGAGTTTTATCCTCAGCAGAACATTTTATTTTAAAACTATAATGGCCAAAAACTGGGAAATAATGATTTTTTTCCATTTGTTTTTTATTGTTCCCATTAAAATGCATTTAGAATAAAATAATTCTAAGCATGATGTACCACCCAAAGAAAGCATAATTGGAGGTGAAAAATACAAGGTATAGATCATTTTGTTGTGATAAGTAGTGATAAAATTATTGGCAAATAAATGGAAGCAGCACTGAAAGGTGAAAATTGCTCTGGTCCTTAAGGGGAAAACCCCTCAGTGGTCAACTAGTTAAAGGACCACTATCATAAAAAATTGTAAAAAGTAAAATACATACACTTAAAGGATACCAAGGTGACATGTGACATGATGAGCTAGACATGTGTATGTACAGTGCCTAGCAGACAAATGTACAGTGCCTAGCACACAACTATGCTGTGTTCCTTTTTTTCCTTCTCTGCCTGAAAGAGTTAAACATCAGGTATGTAAGTGGCAGTTCCTGTCAGGACTGGGTCAGACTACAGTGTGACCCTCACTGATAAGATATATGGCTTCTGAGAGCAGGAAAGAGATAAAAAGGGTCAATAGTTCATAGATTCTAGCTCTGGCATACTTCAATAAATGTATAGTTGAGCAAAAACAATAAAACAGTAAAAGCTTAAAAAGTAGAATTAAATAAAAAATAAAACTGTGGAATACCTTAAAAAGTCATTTTAGGAGAAGGAGGATAGATACAATTGTTTATTTCATTAGTTTATTTTCACCTTGGGTGTCCATTAAGGTGCACATTTGTCCCAGAGTAAAATGCACTATAAATGACTTTCCTATATTGCTGTCACTTACAGTAGGAAGTAAAATGTGACAGATCAGACAGGTTTTGAACCAGTTCATTTCCACATGGGGGTTTCTCAGTATCTCATTTTTACTGTACAAAACAGAGGAAAGGATCTATACAAAGATGTCAGCCATCCTGCCTATTCATTCACACACTACTTTTAAGCTGGGCTGAGCAACTGGCCTTTGGTAAGAGTTTTTGGAAATAAAGAAAACCCTGAGAATCCCCCATTAAGGGGGTTGAACTAGTTCAAAACCTGTCAGATCTGTCAGATGTTTACTACTGTAAGCAACATAAACATAGGAGAAAAGTATTTTATACTACATTATAATCTTGGAGAAAAGTACTTCTTGTACACATGTATTTTACGTTTTACAATTTTTAACAATACTGGTCCATTAAATATTTTCTACGCTCAAAGAATTTTATAACCTCACAGTTTGGAACGCTGTTGACTATCTATGGAATTATCCACAACTTTCTACGTGCTTGACTGAAAACTTAAGGTAATGTTATGTAAAACTCTGGTGACCGATCCCCTTTAAGATTAACAAATGACTTGGTAAATTTTGCTCTGTGACTCGCAGAATGACTCATAGAGATTGATGACTTCTTGATAGTGCCCAATTATCAGATTATCAGCATCACGCCTCTAGGTTAGGAAGAGAACACAGCGTTTGAGAAGAGGGAGTGAGTAATTGCAGTACAATGTGTTACCATAGATGCAAAAAGAGCAGCTTTCTTTAATCTCCTCTAGGTTGTTTTGGAAACGATAATACATATTTTTTTCTAGCTAGGATTAAAGGGTATTTCAATTGAATTCTGAAGTCACTTATGCTTAGAAATACCTGAAATATTTCTTAATAGCAAAAAGAATTTTTGTCTTTGGAAAAAACAGGTCAGTTGCTTGAGTAGAGACTTTATAGGCAGTGTAGTTTTAAAGTACTCCCGACCCGAGGCAAAGCTACCTAAGGTAGTCACAGAGGTACAGTATGGTCGTGCTGGAATTCCACACATCTGTGCATTGTCCATTTCTCTATTCATTCCGCTGGTCTTTGTACTCCGTTCTTGAAAATCTGACTTTTGGCTATAGTCAAATTTTCCAGATAGGAAGGGCAGGCTAGCTGCAATGTTCCCTCCAATCACCCTTGCATTCCATTCTCTTAAAGGAAACCAGAGCTGAAAAATCCTAAAGATTTTATACTCCCCCAGAGCTTTCACCAGCTCCATAAGCATGTCTGAGTTCCTTGCCGTAATTGGCTCAGTCGCTTTAGGATGGGCTACTGATCCCAACTGAGCCTATTACCGGGGCTGATAGCAGCTGAACGGCAGACCACGGGAGGACAGTGAGGGACTCACACATGCTTATGGAGCTGGCAAAATCTCTGGGGAGTATAAAATCTTCAGGGTCCCTCAGCTCTGGTACACTTTAAGGGGAGTGAATGGGGCAGGGAAGACTAAGAAATGGGATGAAAAATATTCTGAGTATTTTCTTGCTGCTGGGGGCCTAAAAGGCATTTTATTTATAAGATGTGAAAATATCACTTAGAAGAAAATGTAGGAGAAAAAGTGAATTGGATTGAGCCCACTGTGGTGATATTTTCAAACTTGTCAATATATTATACTTTTATACGACCAACAAGTAAGAAAATACTCAAAATAATTTTGATAGCACCTTTTCACCTACTTTTAGTAATTTTATAGTTGACGCTGCTACCATCATTGGCTTCTGACCCCGTGATCACTGTGAGCCAATCATATGGGCTCACAGTAATCTAAGGGTCAGGGACCAATGAAATCAGCTCCTGATCGGCTCACGGAGCTCTGCTGTCATAGTAACAGTAGAGCAAGTGGACTTTAGCAATAAGAGATCGTCACAATCGGTGGTAGCTGCGGGTCTGTGCAGCATAATGTCAGTGAGCCCCGTTTTCGGGCCAAAAAGTCTCTGGTCCTTAAGGGGCCAGAGACTTTTGGTCCAGAATCGGTACATATGTATGATGGGTATCATACAAGAAATGCATACATTGTGTTTAATGCAAGTTACGTAAGCTACATAACAAGAGTTGCATAGTTTACGTAACTCCTGGTAAAATTTATGTCCACTGCCTGCCTGGGTACTATTGAGTACACCTCTATATGTGGAAGGTAAAATAAATGCAAACTAATCTTTACATGTTGTGTGAAATCTTTTCTGTTCTTTATCTGAAGCATAAAATGTTACAAAGAAAATATCAAATGCTTTGCAGGCACTTATTAAAAGGAGTCTTAAAAGTAGGCATGTTGGTCAAATGTCATCACCTCGAAGACCCTACAACATGACAGAGGTGGAGCCAGCAGCAATGAAAAGGAGAAGAAGGAAGTGGAGATGACCAGGTCTGTCACTGTGAAAAGAGAATTCCACAAAAGAGAGGTAACCTTTGAGATGCAGTCCACAGGGGCAGCAATAGAGGAGCAGGCTGAGGATAACCTGCAGAACTGCTGAAAAAGAAGTCGGCAGGAAATGGGGTGTGATGGACATGTTCTGTGAAAGCCATATGCTCCACAAGGGAGTGGAAGGCAATAAGCCAAGTCAAGTGCATGCTTTATTCAAGTAGCCTACAGCAACCAATTATCTTACATTGTTCTGACTGCTGTACTGCACTGTGCAGATCATCGCTGCACTTCAGGCTGTCTTTTAGGAAACTTCTTAGACTAAAATCGCTATTCATGCGAACCAGGAGGAGTCAATATGCCACAGAATTATCAAATAACATTATAATATTGAGTAAAAGCATACATCTAACATACAACTAACTAAAATGAACAAATCTGAATGGACATGGAGGAACTCTGGTAAGTGTTTGACAGCTGTAGAGACTGCAGGCAGGACAAAACACTTTATTGCTTTCCATCAGAAAGATGATGTTTGTTGCAATAATAATGGAATAAGAAAAATGGGCAATAAGGCTCATAAATTGAATGTAATACGAATGATCTGAAATGCTAATCAATGGGTTGTATCGCTCTTCCTCCAGTTTTATACATTTACCAGTTCCTTACCTGTTATACTGTAAATCAACATTCTGCTTTGAGATATATATATATATATATATATATATATATATATATGTATGTATATATATACATATATATATATATATATATATATATATATATATATATATATATATATATATATATATATATATATATATATATATATATATATATATATATATAGTATTTATCAATAATTATTTTTAACAGTACCTAATGACACATTTTTTTGGAGCACCAATATGTTTGTAGCTAATTTCAGTGTAAGCAGAGTTTCCTTTTTAAATCTGCTCGCAGACCAAGTTAAGCTATAACATCAACAACATTAATATTAAAAACACCATTTAGTGGTCCATATCCATTAGCTTTTTCTGAGCCAAGACTGTTTAAGAACATGATAACAATGACTGCAAAAATATTATTGTATTGTGTTTTGGTTTTTGTTTAGTTTTTTCTCTTTTTATTTGTGTTTTGCCTTGACACAAGATAAATACAGGGAGTGCAGAATTATTAGGCAAGTTGTATTTTTGAGGAGTAATTTTATTATTGAACAACAACCATGTTCTCAATGAACCCAAAAAACTCATTAATATCAAAGCTGAATATTTTTGAAAGTAGTTTTTAGTTTTAGCTATTTTAGGGGGATATCTGTGTGTAGGTGACTATTACTGTGCATAATTATTAGGCAACTTAACAAAAAACAAATATATACCCATTTCAATTATTTATTTTTACCAGTGAAACCAATATAACATCTCAACATTCACAAATATACATTTCTGACATTCAAAAACAAAACAAAAATAAATCAGTGACCAATATAGCCACCTTTCTTTGCAAGGACACTCACAAGCCTGCCATCCATGGATTCTGTTAGTGTTTTGATCTGTTCACCATCAACATAGCGTGCAGCAGCAACCACAGCCTCCCAGACACTGTTTAGAGAGGTGTACTGTTTTCCCTCCTTGTAAATCTAACATTTTATGATGGACCAATGACCAATTTTATGATTCTCAATGGGGTTCAGATCTGGTGAACAAGGAGGCCATGTCATTAGTTTTTCTTCTTTTATACCCTTTCTTGCCAGCCACGCTGTGGAGTACTTGGACGCGTGTGATGTAGCATTGTCCTGCATGAAAATCATGTTTTTCTTGAAGGATGCAGACTTCTTCCTGTACCACTGTTTGAAGAAGGTGTCTTCCAGAAACTGGCAGTAGGACTGGGAGTTGAGCTTGACTCCATCCTCAACCCGAAAAGGCCCCACAAGCTCATCTTTGATGATAGCAGCCCAAACCAGTACTCCACCTCCACCTTGTTGGCGTCTGAGTCGGACTGGAGCTCTCTGCCTTTTACCAATCCAGCCACGGGCCTATCCATCTGGCCCATCAAGACTCACTCTCATTTCATCAGTCCATAAAACCTTAGAAAAATCAGTCTTGAGATATTTCTTGGTCCAGTCTTGACGTTTTAGCTTGTGTGTCTTGTTCAGTGGTGGTCGTCTTTCATCCTTTCTTACCTTGGCCATGTCTCTGAGTATTGCACACCTTGTGCTTTTGGGCACTCCAGTGATGTTGCAGCTCTGAAATATGGCCAAACTGGTGGCAAGTGGCATCTTGGCAGCTGCACGCTTGACTTTTCTCAGTTCATGGGCAGTTATTTTGCGCCTTGGTTTTTCCATATGCTTCTTGCGACCCTGTTGACTATTTTGAATGAAACGCTTGATTGTTCGATGATCACGCTTCAGAAGCTTTGCAATTTTAAAAATGCTGCATCCCTCTGCAAGATATCTCACTATTTTTGACTTTTCTGAGCCTGTCAAGTCCTTCTTTTGACCCATTTTGCCAAAGGAAAGGAAGTTGCCTAATAATTATGCACACCTGATATAGGGTGTTGATGTGATTAGACCACACCCCTTCTCATTACAGAGATGCACATCACCTAATATGCTTAATTGGTAGTAGGCTTTCGAGCCTATACAGCTTGGAGTAAGACAACATGCATAAAGAGGATGATGTGGTCAAAATACTCATTTGCCTAATAATTCTGCACTCCCTGTATAGTGCAATCTCCATACATTAATGTAGATAAGATGTGCTGTGAAGGACAGTGAAATAAACTTGTTATTTCTTTAAACATCCAATTATGAGAGAATGGAAGGAATGCAGTTGCACATATGCCTGAAGTGCACATAGGAGTGCTGTGAACCTAAATAGTTAGATAGTCTTGTGCTGTTTTTTGATGGTTCCTGTGTTATAAATGAGTTTGAAGATACTTCTCATCTTCCAGAAGATGCTGTTGTCAGTAGATACTGCACGAGGAGTGTAAGGATCAGTGTCAGCAAACAGAGAGAATCTGATTATTGGTGATCTGCAGTATCGCCAATAATACAGATGTCATCCGATTATTGATGATCTGCAGAATCACCAATAATACAAGTGTAACTAACCTCCGGACACCTAACACAGTAAATAACAATAACGACAGCAATAATTCACAAGATCGTGGAAATATCCACCACACGGCAATTCCTCAGAGGTGTGGTTACCTCTGAATCGGAATCCCGGGTGTGAGATCCTCAAACCAGGCAAAGAGAGAAATCTCGGCCCCTGGCAGTAATCGTCTGCTAGGGCAGGCGTCTCGGAGAGGCAAGCCTCAGAGATAACCCTTCAGTGGGAGACATTCCACTGAAGGGAGAAAGGTCAGACAAACAGAGGTTCGGCAACAGAGAGGGCGGCAGCAGTACGGAAACAGAAGGCTGATTCAGAGTCGGTAAACAGGCAGGGTCGGCAACTTGAATCAGATAGGCAGAAGTACAAGAGCGATTAGAGTAAAGAGTAGTCAGGGATAGCCAGAGTCAAAACACAGGTAAATATACAAATACAATCCTAATCTAAGGTGTGACGTCCTTGGTATCAACACCTAGGAAACTGGACTAAGGTCTGAGCGCTAACACAAAATGTGTTCACGACAGCAGACAAGGAGCAACTGACATCCAGCTCCTTATATGCTGAGAGTCACTCAGCAAGCCCGCCCAGAAGCCCAGCCAATCCAGAGACCTCCTGAGGTCAGCTGACTGGAGAGTCAGCTGACCTTCCTACGTAGAAGGTAAAAGTCCTGCCACCTCGCGTGTGCGTGCGTGACCCTCTGCCTCTGAGAACCAGAGAGGCCAGGCCCCAGGTCAGCGCACGAACGCGCACTGAAGTCCGCCGTCTGGGCTGTGGGACCCGCCGCCATGTCGCCAGCTGCGGCGGCAGTGTCCCCCCTGATCTGTGCCACCGGTTCCGCATGTGTGGCGGGAACCGCCGGCTGGGAAGCGGAGACCGCCGCCATTCTGCCCAGCGCGGCGGCGGTGCCTCCACTAAGCCTCACAGTACCCCCCACTTGAGGATTGGACTCCGGACACTTCTTACATGGCTTCTCAGGATGTAACTGATGAAACCTCTTCTTTAATTTCTCAGCATGCATGCGATCCTCTGGTACCCAAGATCTGTCTTCCACACCATACCCCTTCCAGTGGACAAGATACTGCACAGACTTCTGTACCAGACGAGAATACAAAATTTTTTCAACCTCATATTCCGTCTGGCCCTCCACTACCACTGGGGGGGGGGGGGGGGAGGAATCAACATACGCTGCCGGCTTTAACAGAGAGACATGGAATGACCTCCCACTTCTCATGCTGGCTGGGAGATCAATCACGTAAGAGACATCATTGATCTTCCTGGCCACCGGATAAGGCCTTATGAACCTGGGACCCAACTTGGTGGATGGTTGTCTGAGAGCCAGATGTCTGGTTGACACCGAAACCATGTCTCCTGGGGCGAAGTGCCACTCAACAGACCGTCTCTTGTCGGCCTGTTTCTTCTGATTCCGAAAAGCTACTCCCAAATTTCTCTTCACTTGACCCCAAAGCTCCTTC
>NC_090653.1:110837430-110907430 GCF_040937935.1 Hyperolius riggenbachi
ATCGCCGTACCCCTCTGCTGCACATAAAATGAGTCACCAAACAGGAAATAGTTATTCTTCAACAGAAGATCTAACAATGTTATCAAAAAGGATCTCTGTTCTTTATCAAAATCTGTGCTGATTAGTAGGTAGTGTTCAATAGCCTCTAGACCCGCTTCATGGGGTATAGAAGTGTATAGACTATTTACATCCATGGTAACTAGTAATACATCTTCATCAAGACCTTGTATGCCAGAGATGGATTCCAAAAATTGTTGTGTGTCCCTTAGATATGAGTCCAAAGTGAGCACTATGGGGTTAAGAATTCTATCCAAAAAAATTGCTATATTGGAAAAAATTGAGTCCACCCCGGACACTATTGGGGGGCGTCCGGGGGGGTTTTGAAGTCTCTTGTGAATTTTAGGTAGTGTATATATGATTGGAATCCTTGGATGTTCCTTAGTTAAAAATCTCTTTAGCTCCCCATCAATTAACGATTTTTCCTCAGCCTGATCAAGCAGATGTCCAATCTTATTCCTAATTTCGTTGGTGGGATCCATGGGTACTTTCAAATAAACTTCTTCATCACTTAACTGCGAAAGGAGTTCCTCTTTGTACGATGTGGTATTTAGTATAACAACAGCTCCGCCTTTATCTGCTGCACGAATAGTTATAGCTGAATTCATCTTTAGTTGTTTAATAGCTGTTCTTTCCTCCTTAGTCAAATTGTTCTCGATATGGGTCAATCTGTTAGAATGGCCTCCCATAAATCAAATATTAGAACAAAAAATATGGAGTTATCGGTGTCTGAACATTTTTCTACCCATCAGCATAGTTTGTCACAACTTAGGGTCCAGGTCTTAGAGGGAATCCCTGTACAGAGGAGGGGAGGGGATAGACACAAACAGTTGCTTAAACGTGAGAATTATTGGATTAGAAAGCTGGAGACTTTAGAACCTAAAGGACTAAATAGGGAATATGATATAAATAATTTGATATGATTGTATTATTGTCATGAATGTCTTGTTTATGTTTTTATATTAATATGTATTATTTGATTCATTCAGCAGGTTGAGCCATAATTATGGAGATCACATGTGGGGGACAGTTGAATCAGACCCTGACATCTGTACTGTGAGTTACTATGTGAGCCACTCATTGTATGGGACTAGTTCCATTATTGTACAATTTTATGGATTTATTAGACAACAAATTTATGTGTGGATGTTCCTGCGTGTGGTTTATTGAGCGGGTCTTTACATTTAGGCCCGCTTTGCGGACGTTGTAGGCCGGCTCGGGATTGGTGGAAATCTACCTCATTACACTATATGTAGTCCCTAATGCGGACGCAGTCGGCGCCACTCTGATTGGACATTTTTTCTATGCGCATATGCGGAGTTTTTGTTTACCCGTATATGCTGAAGTCTATGCGGATTATTGGCGACATACGGATTGGCTGCAAGATAGCCGGCCCGTTTGTGATTGGTCAATGACGCCATACACAGTCCTTGATGCGGACGCTGTAGGCGCCGCTCGGATTGGATAAATTTTCTTTCTACATGTGTGCGGGGTATATTCATCCGTACATGCGGAAGTGCATGCGGAATATAGGCACAACATTGATTGGCTGGAGTTCAGTCAATCATACGAGCGGACGCTGTCGGCGTTCCGGGGACAGGTTACTTTACGAGCAGACATGGGGAGCTTGCGGATGGGCAGTGAAGACAAGAGGGGGTGCACTGATATAGAGGCAGAGCGGTACTTAGCCGGCAGGGCTTGGGATCAGCCGACACCGCTACCTAGCAACTGGGCACGATGACCTGAATAACCATGGGATGTGTATTACATATCCTGGGAGGATGAGGAAGTGCCTTCAATGCAGGGAACCTCTGGAGGTGCTCCCATTGTTTGATCTGCCTGATGTAAGTTTTGCTGGTTGAGCTGTTCTCCTATGTGTGATATCTCCTTTGTTGACATTTAGATGCATTTTCATTGGCTCCTGCGGACATGAATATGTATATATGCAAATTGTTGAGACAGGTTGCAGTTTCCCATCAGGTCCTCTACTTGTGTATTTAAGTAACATAGTATGTGTGATTGTGACAGTGTATACTGGAACCATTCTGAGGAAGGATTATATCCGAAACGCTGTGCGTCAATGGTGATCCAGAGCGCACTTTGACTTTTTTCATGTCATTTTAAAGAGCTTCAATAAATACCTATATTTTAGACGGTGCGGATCCTTTCAACTAATAGACAGCTTTGAGGCATAACGTTGCCAGACAATTCCCTCTGTGTACACAATGATGGAAATGGCTTCCTACTTAGTCTTTGATTGACAACCCTCGGAGCTCATTCTATTGTGGGATAATAATAATAGCTGCCTCCACTTCTGTGACCCTGAGCAAAGAAAGAGGAACAAATTATATATTCATGTGCAACCATTAGTTGCAATAGCTGATTAGCCACCTAAAGATTAGTCATAGATAGGTGGAATAACATTCCTGGAAAGCAGCAGGGATGGGTATGTAAATGTCATGCTACACATCTCTCGGCTTACCAAGGTGGATTTTATTTTTCTATACGTGCTTTAGTCAAATAGGGAAATGTAAGAGGGAAACTTAAAGTTTTCTGGAAAAAAGGCACAAAACAAAACAATCTACTCCAGGTGTCTACATTCACTGCCCTTCCTGTGCAGGCACTCACTAGCAGGACATGCTTTTATCTGTGTATAAACGCCTTCTCTAGTTAATACCAAGTACATTACTTTGCAAGGCACCTTTTGTCCCCCACCCCAATCATTTAACAGTAAGATTGTCTCATACATTAATTAGTATTGTGGGCACAAGCAATGAATTGATAGATTATATAAAAAACTGATGTTGTTTTTGAAAGTAAGTCTATAAAGGATCACAAATTATTACCAGGCCAGATACACTCTCTCACCTTTCTTTTTCCTTTACCAAGATTGTGTATATCAGGTACACTGGCCCCGATGCAGTAAAGTCCAGTAAAGTTGCCATGCACAGGGAGCACATGGCAATTTTAGAGTTGCTGGTGCAGGTCAGCAGCAGCGGTTATCTCTTAGTGCCACGCGCATTACCAGATTACCATAGCTCCCTCTGCACTATTTACGGTAAAATTGCTGTGTGCTCCCTGTGCATGGAAACTTTATTGGGCTTTACTGCATCAGGCCCACTGAGAGTTAAAACCAGAGAAAGTTACACACTACTAAGAGCAAAAAAGGGGGCTCGTACTGAGTGATGGTTGTGAAATGCTCAAATCACATCACCCCTTTAAAGTAAACCCAAGCTGTTAGTTACCCAAGTCGAGGGATGCCTCTTGATAGTCCAGAGGCTCCCCATGTCCTCCACAACCCACCATTGCCACCCAGGGACCTTCTGAACATAATTCACTAAGAGCTTGTTGGTTATGTTCACGTAGCCATGCTCCCCTTCGTGTACAAGCGTGGCCATACTGCGCATGCTTGAGTTACGAACGTGCCTGCCCAGTAAGCTAAGCCCACACACTCACTAGAGGCTCGTGCTGCACAGTAGCAGCCATACTCAGGCAGGACGGCGAGAATTGGAGGAGGGTCCCGGCCAGCAACAGTAGGGTTGGGAGGACACAGGAAGCCATCCACAGGCTTATCCCTTCTTAGGTAAATATCTAACTTTTTTATTTTTAAACAGCTTGGGTTTACTTTAATATTGACGTCATCGGACGTGCTCCAGGCTGTACTGCGCAGGCGCAGTAGTTCTGCGCCTGCGCAGTACAGTCCGTAGGACGTCTGATGATGTCAGAGCGACGGCGTGAGATGCACGTTGGAGCGCAGAAGAGCCCGACCTGGAAGCCGGCCTGGCCAGGTCAGGTGAGCAACCGGAGACGACCCACCCAAACATTCCTCCAGGACCCTCCACCCCAACACTCCCACACCTCTCTAAGTACAGTATAAGTATCCAGGTCTATAGGTGTCCCCAGTTTAGGTAGTAGTCAGGGGGATAACTAGAAATCACTGGGCCCCCTTGTGGCAACAGCAATTTAAACTAAATACTGTATAAACGTTTTAACTCATACATGAACTTTATGGAAAATCCAAGTTGAAAATAAACTGTGAAGATAAACAATTTCATCCATCCTACTCCTGAAAAATAAATTCATTTTTTTACAACCTCCCAGTTTTTTTTTCTGTTTTAAAAAGCTAAAAAAGTAGGTTTAATGCTATTGTCTCATATGATAATTATTCAGCTTTTCCTATAGTCTTGCAGTTAGCAATCATGTGACGCCCCAACAAGACAAATTCAGCAACCCTGCGGCCCCCAACATGACAAATTCAGCAATCGTGAGGCCCCCAACAAGACAAATTCAGCAATCATAAGGCCCCCAACAAATCATGAGGCCCCCAACAAGACAAATTCAGCAATCATGTGACCCCCAACAAGACAAATTCAGCAATCATGAGGCCCCTATCAAGACAAATTCAGCAAAAATGAGGCCCCCAACATGACAAATTCAGCAATCGTGAGGCTCCCAACAAGACAAATTCAGCAATCATGAGGCCCCCAACAAATCATGAGGCCCCCAACAAGACAAATTCAGCAATCATGAGGCCCCCAACAAGACAAATTCAGCAATCATGAGACCCCCAACAAGACAAATTCAGCAGTCATGAGGCACATAAATAGACAGCATTTCACATAAATAGGCAGAATGCCCCCTTAATATGGTAGACACCTCTCACCTGGCTTCTGAATTCTCCTGTACTGGCTGCTGTGCCTGGCAATACTGTTTTTGGCTGGATTGGGGATGATGTGTGGGCTAAACGGCCTGGCAGTGATGCTGTGGCCTGGCTGGCGGTGATGCTGTGGCCGGGTTGGCTGGCGGTGATGCTGTGGCCGATGCTGGGGCTGGGCTGGCGGTGATACTGTGGCTGGGTTGGCTGGTGGTGATGCTGGGCTGTGCTTGGCTGGTTGAAGTAAATGCTGGCCTGACTGGTGGTGATGCTGTGGCATTTTTGACAGTGATTCTGGGCTGGTTGGCTGGTGGTGATGCTGGGCTGGCTGGCCTGGATAGTTTAGGTAGTGACAGGTGCCCCCTAATTAAGGTAGTGCCAGGAGTCCCCAAGTTTAGGTAGTGACAGAAGCCCCCCCCCCAGCTCAGGTAGTGACAGGAGCCCCCCAGTTCAGGCAGTGACAGGAGCCCCCCAGTTCAGGCAGTGACAGGAGCCCCCCAGTTCAGGCAGTGACAGGAGCCCCCCAGTGTAAGTAGTGACAGGTGACCCCCCAGTGTAAGTAGTGACAGGTGACCCCTAGTTCAGGTAGTGACAGGGGCCCCCCAGTTCAGGTAGTGACAGGGACCCCCAGTGTATGTAGTGGCAGGAGCCCCCAGTTTAGGTAGTGAGTGACAGGGACCCCCAGTTAGGTAGTGATGGACCCCCAGGTTAGGTAGTAAGTGACAGGGACCCCCAGGTTAGGTAGTGAGTGACAGGGACCCCCAGTTAGGTAGTGAGTGACAGGGACCCCCAGGTTAGGTAGTGAGTGACAGGGACCCCCAGTTAGGTAGTGAGTGACAAGGACCCCCAGGTTAGGTAGTGAGTGACAGGGACCCCCAGGTTAGGTTGTGAGCGACAGGGACCCCCAGGTTAGGTTGTGAGTGACAAGGACCCCCAGGTTAGGTAGTGACTGACAGGGACCTCCAGGTTAGGTTGTAAGTGACAGGCGCCCCCCAGTTAAGTAGTGAGTGACAGGCGCCCCCTCAGGATAGGTTGTGAGTGACAGGGACCCCCAGGTTAGGTTGTGAGTGACAGGGACCTCCAGGTTAGGTTGTGAGTGACAGGGACCCCCAGGTTAGGTTGTGAGTGACAGGCGCCCCCCAGTTAAGTAGTGAGTGACAGGCACCCCCAGGTTAGGTTGTGAGTGACAAGGACCCCCAGGTTAGGTTGTGAGTGACAGGGACCCCCAGGTTAGGTTGTGAGTGACAGGGACCCCCAAGTTAGGTTGTGAGTGACAGGGGCCTCCAGGTTAGGTTGTGAGTGACAGGGACCCCCAGGTTAGGTTGTGAGTGACAGGCGCCCCCCAGTTAAGTAGTGAGTGACAGGCGCCCCCAGGTTAGGTTGTGAGTGACGGGCGGCACCCCCCAGGTTAGGTTGTGAGTGACAGGGACCCCTAGGTTAGGTTGTGAGTGATAGGGACCTCCAGGTTAGGTTGTAAGTGACAGGGACCCCCAGGTTAGGTTGTGAGTGACAGGCGCCCCCAGGTTAGTTTGTGAGTGACAGGGACCCCCAGGTTAGGTTGTGAGTGACAGGGACTCCAGGTTAGGTTGTGAGTGACAGGGACCCCCAGGTTAGGTTGTGAGTGACAGGCGCCCCCCAGTTAAGTAGTGAGTGACAGGCGCCCCCCAGGTTAGGTTGTGAGTGACAGGGACCTCCAGGTTAGGTTGTGAGTGACAGGGACCCCCAGGTTAGGTTGTGAGTGACAGGCGCTCCCCAGTTAGGTAGTGAGTGACAGGCGCCCCCAGGTTAGGTTGTTAGTGACAGGGACTCCCAGGTTAGGTAGTGAGTGACAGGCGGCACCCCCCAGGTTAGGCCGCCCCTCCCCCTCCCCCGGGCCCGCTCAGGGCCGTTTTGAGCGCTGGAGGGGTCGCAGCATGAGGGGAGAGCTTGGTGGCACGTCGGTGGGGAGGGGGGAAGGGCCCCCACCTCCCTCACCTCGGGCTCTCCCCTCTGCGCTCCCCTCCAACATTGAATAAACATTGTATGCAGGCGGCGGGGAAGCGGCGGCAGATACATACCTTCCGTGCGCGTCAGAGGCTAGAGAGAGACGCATCGGTGGAGCGCACGGAAGGTATGTATCTGCGGCCGCTGCCCCGCCGCCTCCGCCTGAATACAATCTTTATTCAATGCTGGAGGGGAGTGCAGAGGGGAGAGCCCGAGGTGAGGGGGGGGGGCATCCTCCCTCCCCACTGATGTGCCACCAAGCTCTCCCCTCATGCTGCAACCCCTCCAGCACCTAGCGGGGCACCCTGCTGCGAGCCCCCTGTGACGTAGGGGCCCCATAGCAACACTATGGTTGCTATAGCGATTGCTACGCCCCTGTGTGACACCTTTACTATACTATAGTTCCCACTATACTTCCTCATCATGTGCGGCCAGCGGGAGCGGACGGACAGTATAATTTCAGCTCTGCTGGTCCACAGTGTGATGCGGCTGGAGCCCGGGGCAGATGCGCTCCCCCATTGGCTATATGGGGGAATGCATCCGCCTGGCCTGGGATTATTTCGGACTGCACAGAAGAGCGGTCTGCGTACTGCCATGGATCCCACGGATCTGATGCAGCTCGACAAGTCTGAACGCCTCCTATTAATAAAATAGGAGCCGTTCACTCAATGAGAGGAGAGTGGACATTTTTTGTAGTGGGAACATAGTCCTAGTCCAGTCTGGTGATCTCTGCAGAATGTTTGTTTACTGATAGTTCCGCAGCCAGTGCAAAAAAAAAAAGCCTAGTCATTCAACTAGACATCACTACAATGCCACTTTAAGAAAAAGGTTTTGTTTCCAGCAAGAAAATCATTACGATCCATTTCTGCCTGATCACATGTCTTTACGCCATGCAAGCTCCAGACAAGCATACAGGAAGGTGACACCATTCTGGGATTATAACACTATATACAGTGGGTTGCAAAAGTATTCGGCCCCCTTGAAGTTTTCCACATTTTGTCACATTACTGCCACAAACATGAATCAATTTTATTGGAATTCCATGTGAAAGACCAATGCAAAGTGGTGTACATGTGAGAAGTGGATCGAAAATCATACATCATTCCAAACATTTTTTTACAAATAAATAACTGCAAAGTGGGGTGTGCGTAATTATTCGGCCTTTGTAGAACCACCTTTTGCTGCTATTACAGCTGCCAGTCTTTTAGGGTATGTCTCTACCAGCTTTGAGAAAGGGCATGTAGCCCGAAACGTTGTGCTTTTTTGTCTGCTGTATAACCGCATACATTATTACAATAAACTCTGAAGATTATTCGTGCAAGGGTTGAGTCCGAAATCGATTGATTGTGTATGGACTCTACCAGCTTTGCACATCTAGAGACTGAAATCCTTGCCCATTCTTCTTTGCAAAACAGCTCCAGCTCAGTCAGATTAGATGGACAGCGTTTGTGAACAGCAGTTTTCAGATCTTGCCACAGATTCTCGATTGAATTTAGATCTGGACTTTGACTGGGCCATTCTAACACATAGATATGTTTTGTTTTAAACCATTCCATTGTTGCCCTGGCTTTATGTTTAGGGTCATTGTCCTGCTGGAAGGTGAACCTCCGCCCCAGTCTCAAGTCTTTTGCAGTCTCCAAGAGGTTTTCTTCCAAGTTTGCCCTGTATTTGGCTCCATCCATCTTCCCATCAACTCTGACCAGCTTCCCTGTCCCTGCTGAAGATTTGCACCACCCGAGCATGATGCTGCCAGTGCCACCACCATATTTGACAGTGGGGATGGTGTGTTCAGAGTGATGTGCAGTGTTAGTTTTCCGCCACACATACTGTAGCGTTTTGCATTTTGGCCAAAAAGTTCCATTTTCGTCTCATCTGACCAGAGCACCTTCTTCCACATGTTTGCTGTGTCCCCCACATGGCTTGTGGCAAACTGCAAACAGAACTTCTTATGCTTTCTGTTAACAATGCCTTTCTTCTTGCCACTCTTCCATAAAGGCCAACTTTGTACAGAGCATGACTAATAGTTGTCCTATGGACAGAGTCTCCCACCTGAGCTGTAGATCTCTGCAGCTCATCCAGAGTCACCATGGGCCTCTTGACTGCATTTCTGATCAGCGCTCTCCTTGTTCGGCCTGTGAGTTTAGGTGGATGGCCTTGTCTTGGTAGGTGTTTAGTTGTGCCATACTCCTTCCATTTCTGAATGATCGCTTGAACAGTGCTCCGTGGGATGTTCAAGGCTTTGGAAATCTTTTTGTAGCCTAAGCCTGCTTTAAAGTTCTCAATAACTTGATCCCTGACCTGTCTTGTGTGTTCTTTGGACTTCACGGTGTTGTTGCTCCCAAGATTCTCTTAGACAACCTCTGAGGCCCTCACAAAGCAGCTGTATTTGTACTGACATTAGATTACACTCAGGTGCACTCCATTTAGTCATTAGCACTCATCAGGCAATGTCTATAGGCAACTGACTGCACTCAGATCAAAGGGGGCCGAATAATTATGCACACACCACTTTGCAGTTATGTATTTGTAAAAAATGTTTGGAAACATGTATGATTTTCGTTCCACTTCTCATGTGTACACCAATTTGTATTGGTCTTTCATGTGGAATTCCAATAAAATTGATTCATGTTTGTAGCAGTAATATGACAAAATGTGGAAAACTTCAAGGGGGCCGAATACTTTTGCAAGCCACTGTATATACCGGTGTCACCGGGTGACCACAAAATCCTCCCATTGAAAAAACTTGTCATGTTCAGCAAGGACAAGACAAGAGAGCAGCTGCTGGAAGGAGAACACAGATTTATACTCTTATGTACACTTTGAAATATTTTAAAGATTCTGCATGAAATTCAGTTTTAAACTACTGGCTCCATCAGTGAATCAGTGAAATTATAAATGAGGATTTGCTTTGAATAGCAAAACTGAGCATATGCATGCGCTTTGACATTAGTGGGATTAAGGCTACAACCAGAGTCGAGTAGGCACTATTATGATGCATATTCCACCACAAGGCAGTTTATTCTCATGAATGTTTATGCACCAAACGTGTATTCTACAGGTCCTTCTAAAAAAATTAGCATATTGTGATAATGTTCATTATTTTCTGTAATGTACTGATACAAATTAGACTTTCATATATTTTAGATTCATTACACACAACTGAAGTAGTTCAAGCCTTTTATTGTTTTAATATTGATGATTTTGGCATACAGCTCATGAAAACCCAAAATTCCTATCTCAAAAAATTAGCATATTATGAAAAGGTTCTCTAAACGAGCTATTAACCTAATCATCTGTATCAACTAATTAACTCTAAACACCTGCAAAAGATTCCTGAGGCTTTTAAAAACTCCCAGCCTGGTTCATTACTCAAAACCACAATCATGGGTAAGACTGCCGACCTGACTGCTGTCCAGAAGGCCATCATTGACACCCTCAAGCAAGAGGGTAAGACACAAAGAAATTTCTGAACAAATAGGCTGTTCCCAGAGCGCTGTATCAAGGCACCTCAGTGGGAAGTCTGTGGGAAGGAAAAAGTGTGGCAGAAAACGCTGCACAACCAGAAGAGGTGACCGGACCCTGAGGAAGATTGTGGAGAAGGACCGATTCCAGACCTTGGGGGACCTGCTGAAGCAGTGGACTGAATCTGGAGTAGAAACATCCAGAGCCACCGTGTACAGGCGTGTGCAGGAAATAGGCTACAGGTGCCACATTCCCCAGGTCAAGCCATTTTTGAACCAAAAACAGCGGCAGAAGCGCCTGACCTGGGCTACAGAGAAGCAGCACTGGACTGTTGCTCAGTGGTCCAAAGTACGTTTTTTCGGATGAAAGCAACTTTTGCATGTCATTCGGAAATCAAGGTGCCAGAGTCTGGAGGAAGACTTGGGAGAGGGAAATGCCAAAATGCCTGAAGTCCAGTGTCAAGTACCCACAGTCAGTGATGGTCTGGGGTGCCATGTCAGCTGTTGGTGTTGGTCCACTGTGTTTTATCAAGGGCAGGGTCAATGCAGCTAGCTATCAGGAGATTTTGGAGCACTTCATGCTTCCATCTGCTGAAAAGCTTTATGGAAATGAAGATTTCATTTTTCAGCACGACCTGGCACCTACTCACAGTGTCAAAACCACTGGTAAATGCCACTGGTATTACTGTGCTCAATTGGCCTGCCAACTCTCCTGGCCTGAACCCCATAGAGAATCTATGACCCAACACTCTAGATGAGCTTAAGGCCGCTATTGAAGCATCCTGGGCCTCCATAACACCAGAGCAGTGCCACAGGCTGATTGCCTCCATGCCACGCCGCATTGAAGCAGTAATTTCTGCAAAAGGATTCCCGACCAAGTATTGAGTGCATAACTGAACATAATTATTTGAAGGTTGGCTTTTTTTTGTTTTAAAAACACTTTTCTTTTATTCGTCGGATGAAATATGCTAATTTTTTGAGATAGGAATTTTGGGTTTTCATGAGCTGTATGCCAAAATCATCAATATTAAAACAATAAAAGGCTACTTCAGTTGTGTGTAATGAATATAAAATATATGAAAGTCTAATGTTTATCAGTACATTACAGAAAATAATGAACTTTATCACAATATGCTAATTTTTTGAGAAGGACCTGTATGTTAGAAACTCATATCTCTTAAGGCAAACCTACCTTGTTTTTTTAGTAAAATCTTAAGGGGATTTTCAAGCATCATTTTAAAAGTGTATGTTAATTACAAAACATGGCCCTGAAAATATTTTTTGCAATGAATGCTGTTTCTGCAAATAAGATTACCCGGCACTGAGTAAGGCCTGTAGCACTAAGGGCTGGTTAACATTGGGCGCTTTACCGCGATCGTGATTCTGCATCCGAAATCTCGCAATTTATCATGATTCTGCACGCTTTTGCGCTTGTGATTCCTGTTCAATAGAATGAGAATCACAGCGCAATCGCAATAGCCCCCCCCCTCCCCCCCCCCCGACGCTGCATGCAGTGCATTTGCGATTAATCGAAATCGCAACCGCTGCAGTGTGAATGTATCCATAGGGATACATTAGTAGCAGCACTTTGCTGATCGCTGGCGATCAGCAAAGAGCTGAAGAATCACCCCAGCATGAGCCAGCCCTAAAAAAACTCAGAGACAGTCTGTATTTTTTCTGTTATGGGTTTTTGTCCGGTTAATTGCAAGCCCATATGTACTGAAATAACAGCAATATACCCTCATGACATACATATTAATAAAAAAACCTAAGACTTCTAAGCCCTAAGAGTCCCTAAGGCAACTATCATTTTTTTAAAACTTTTTTTTACATGTGATTGGTAACTGGGATGGGGGAGAGGGCATCGGAAGGGATTAATTGTATTATTTTTTTTATTTAAAATTTGTAGTTTTTGCAATTTAACTTTTTTTCCACTAGATGGTGCTAGAAACACTACCTTGGTTTACCAGAAAATGTTTAGTATTATTATTTTTTACTTTACTTTAATTCTGTCTTTATGAATGGACATGGCCCCTGATAGGGGTCATGTCCATTCACTCCAGGCACTGTGATTGGTTTGGGGAACCCTTGGTTCCCTTCCCCAATCACCGCTACAGAAATGTTGCCGGGTAAGAGCAGTGGTCACACGCACATGCGCACGCACCTGCCGGTATCACACTAGACGCATATATGTTAGATGTGGTTAATGTAAGTCAATGGGAGCATTTTAAAACAAATGCTCAGAAAGCACTGAGGGTCAGAAAAGCTCACAGTGTGTCTAAGCCTAAAACTGCTGGCTTTGTAAAAGAACACTGTGGGCCTGGATTACTATTACATAGGATTGGTTAATAGTGGCAAGCTCAAATTTCCCATAGTAGTAATATTGCTGCAAAATTTGCTATTACAATGCAAAATCGTAATGTGAAATTTCAAACCAGCGCAAAATTATTTTGCATGGAATCGTATTTAGAATGCATCATTTTGCATTGACTAATAATTTTGCTAATATTCATGTGTGTGAAAATGTGTTTTCTCATATGCTCTTTAGCATTTGGGGAGAATTAATTTTCGTATGCATGCCCATACATCTTTGCACATATCTGTATACTTATCTATGCCAAGATATATTAAAAATACTTGTGAAATCCACTAATGCAATTTGCAAAAATACACAAAATCAAGATTACATGTGTAATTACTATCAAGATCGCATTTGTGAAAATTACACAAAAATTCACAAAATGTCAATGAGATTCAAAGAAGTCTGAGTTTCCACCAGGTGGAATTCAACTGATCCATTTTCAAACTCCATAATCTACACACAGAATCTGCATAATCCTGCATCAACCCAGAATTATCTGGCAATCCCTACTGTTGCGTTTCCAAAGATCTACAGTACATGTAACTCCTATGAGGATGCATGATACAGCTACCTTGGGCTATATTAATTTACATTAAAATAACAATTATATGCTTCTAGGTGTTTCGGATTTGCCTTCTCAGTTGGCATCACATTAGATCACTGCGAGGGGCGCCAGGTGGTATTTGAATTAGTGGTTGTGTGATTGCAGTTGCATGCCGAATTTTTTTTTTAAATATATCTAGTACAGTGAATGTTTACTAGCAAAAATCTTAAAATACAGCAAACTTTCCCTCACCCGTGTGTCAAACCAGTACACTATATGGTCAGCCGGTGCGAGTAGTCCAACAGGTACAGTACATTAAGCCCGAAAATGTCACTGTAACAAAACGGACACAGTACACTAATGGCTCTTGCAAACAGGCTGCAAATTGGAGCAAGGATCACAAACATGACATGCTCCGGGTGTAAGAAAGAGCTCCGCCCGAACCATGTCATGACTGTAATCCTTGCTCCAATACACAGCTTGTTTGCTAAAGCCCTTAAGGTGGCCACTAACGATACAATTTTCTAAACGGTCGTTTACAAACAATTCTTCGTATGAACGATCGGAAAATATTGTTTCTGACCACTAATGCAAAAAAAAAAAAAAAATCTCCTAACCAATCCGATCAGATTAACGAAATGGATCCAATTTTCGAATCAATCCCGTCAATCTGATTAAATTGGTTAGGAATTTTTTGTGGTCCCAAACCATAGTTTCTGATCATATATATGAAGAATCGTTCGTAAACGATCGTTCTGCTAATTGTATCATTAATAGTCACCTTTGGTGTGCCATGTCCATTTTTTTACGTGACAGAAGACAATCTTTAGAAAATCTAGACCCTGTTTGTTGGATAACTTGTTATTATATCTCCACTGGAAGCTCTGAGATGTTTGTAGATCTCTCGGGATTAATTAGTAAATGAGGCACTGTGAATCAGCAATTATTAACTATCATCATGGGCGTCTGCACATAGAGCCAGGGGGGGGCGGCTCTATGTGCAGACCCACCCTGGCCGCCGCTCCTCCCTGCCTCTAGCCGCATCAGACCTCGATCAGGCGGCGACCAATAGTGCGGGCGCTAGGACCTAGCACACCGCACTGATATGCGGAAGTGACATCACTTCCGCGTATAGAGCGAGGTCCGTCCGTGTGCCCGCTGTAACTGGTCTGGTCGCCCGCTGATTGAGGTCTGACTGACGGCACTGCAAGGTGAGAGGGGGGGGGAGCGGCGGCCAGGGGGGGCTCCTGTCACTACCTAAATGGGGGCACCTGTTACTACCTAACTGGACTTGGGGTCCTTGTCACTCACTACCCAAAGGGGGGTCCCTGTCACTTCCTAACCTGGGGGCACCTGTCACTACCTAACTGGACTTAGGGTCCCTGTCACTCACTACCTAAAGGGGGGTCCCTGTCACTTCCTAACCTGGGGGCACCTGTCACTACCTAACTGGACTTGGGGTCCCTGTCACTCACTACCTAAAGGGGGGTTCCTGTCACTTCCTAATCTGGGAGGCACCTGTTACTACCTAACTGGACTTGGGGTCCCTGTCACTCACTACCTAAAGGGGGGTCCCTGTCACTTCCTAACCTAGGGGGCACCTGTCACTACCTAACTGGACTTGAGGTCCCTGTTACTCACTACCTAATGGGGGTCCCTGTCACTTCCTAACCTGGGGGCACCTGTCACTACTTAACTGGACTTGGGGTCCCTGTCACTCACCTAAATGGGGGTCCCTGTCACTTCTTAACCTGGGGGGCACCTGTCACTTCCTAACCTGGGGGTCCCTGTCACTACCTAACTGGACTTGGGGTCCCTGTCACTCACTACCTAAAGGGGGTCTCTGTCACTTCCTAACCTGGGGGCACCTGTCACTTCCTAACCTGAGGGCACCTGTTACTACCTAACTGGACTTGGGGTCCCTGTCTCTCACTACCTAAATGGGGGTACCTGTCACTTCCTAACCTGGGAGCACCTGTCACTACCTAACTGGACTTGGTGTCCCTGTCACTCACTACCTAAACGGGGGTCGCTGTCACTTCCTAACCTGGGGGCGCCTGTTACTACCTAAACTGGGGGGCTCCTGGCGCTACCTAAACTAGGGGGCACCTGTCACTAGCTAAACTATCCAGGCCAGCCAGCCCAGCATCACCACCAGCCAACCAGCCCAGAATCCCTGTCAAAAAGGCCACAGCATCACCACCAGTCAGGCCAGCATTTACTTCAGCCAACCAAGCACAGCCCAGCATCACCGCCAGCCAACCCAGCCACAGCATCACCGCCAGCCCAGCCACAGCATCACCGCAAGGCCTTTCAGCCCACACGTCACCCCCAATCCAGCCAAAAACGGTATTGCCAGGCCAGCCAGGCACAGCAGCCAGTAGAGGAGAATTGAGAAGCCAGGTGAGAGGTGTCTACCATATTAAGGGGGAATTCTGCCTGTTTATGTGAAATGCTGTCTATTTATGTGCCTCATGACTGCTGAATTTGTCTTGATGGGTGCCTCATGATTGCTGAAATTGTCTTGTTGGGGGCCTCATGATTTTTTGGGGGCCTCAAGATTGCTGGATGTGTCTTGTTGGGGGCCTCATGATTTGTTGGGGGCCTCATGATTGCTTAATTTGTCTTGTTGGGGGCATCATGATTGCTGAATTTGTCTTGCTGTGGGCCTCATGATTTGTTGGGGCCTCAAGATGGCTGAATGTGTCTTGTTGGGAGCCTCATGATTTGTTATGGGCCTCATGATTGCTAAATTTGTTTTGTTGGGGGCATCATGTTTGCTGAATGTGTCTTGTTGGGGGGCCTCGTGATTTGTTGGGGCCTCAAGATTGCTGAATGTGTCTTGTTGGGAGCCTCATGATTTGTTGGGGGCCTCATGATTGCTAAATTTGTCTTGTTGGGGGCATCATGATTGCTGAATTTGTCTTGTTGGGGGTCACATGATTGCTAACTGTGAGAGTGTGGGAAAAGCTGAATCATCATCATATGAGACAATAGCATTAAACCTACTTTTTTAGCTTTGTAAAACGGAAAATAAAACTGTGAGGTTCTAAAAAAAGAATACATTTTTCAGAAGTAGGATGGATTAAATTGTTTATCTTCACAGTTTATTTTCAACTTGGATTTTCCATAATGTTCATGGATGAGTTAAAACGTTTGTGTGTAGTTTAGATTGCTGTTTCACTTTGCGATAAAGTGATTTTTGGGTTGCAGTTTGGGCACTCGGCCTCCAAAAGGTTCGCCACCACTGTCCTAATCTAATGTCCCACATTGCTAAGTTTATGAAAATTTGTCTCCACTCGTGGCCACACCCACATTCTGGTCCATGGCCACACCCATTTTTTGGCATGCAACGTAACCCTCATGTGCACAACTTCACCGAATTCTTCGGCGTGGCGCGCGTTCTTCCCCACCTTTTTGCCCCCCCTCCCTGAAAAATTTTCTGCGGACGCCCATGTCTATCATCAATGTACATTCAGTGCTGAGAAACAGCAGACAGTTTTGACACCATAGCGTTTGGTGAGCCCAACAAGTGCCCTTAGTTTATTCCCACTTGCCTTGTTGCAAGCCTTCTTTGGGACTAGTTTGATTACTACAGATGGTAGATAGCCCAGCATGGGTCCAGCACAGAGAACCATCCCACAATGTCCAGCATGACCTGAAGTTGGCTTGCCATCAGATTTCATGTTCAGTTTTCCAAAATACAGGAGTTTGGAAAATAACAACCAAAATCTAATAATTCATAAGGGCAAGTTTCATAGACAATAAATATACAGATGGGCATTAGGGAACTGCCTTATTTTACAGAGGCACTGTAGTGACATATAGTAGAATGCAGTATATTATTTAGGAGACCTACTTTTATGCTAATTTTCCTGGATTCAGCATCAGATACACTCCCTATAGCTATACACTGTATTGCTACATATTGGTATTTAGCCCCGCCCTCCCTGTGATGTTTAGCCTGAGCTGTTTAACTTTGCGGAATCCTCCTCCCAGAACATTCTGGGAGACTAGGTATACTTTCTACTGGCTTCAGAACGCTCAGTGATTTCACAGAGATGCACCTGACTGGACTAAAGAAATCACCACCTGGAATAGATTTCAGAATGTAAAGTGGGACGAGGAATGATTTTATGATGTGCAAACACTGAAAAAATGATTTATAAATGAATATTGTAAAACAAATGACCAATTTTATTGACTTTATTTTCACTACAGTTCCTCTTTCATTTTGGTTAATTTAGAACTCTAAAACACAAATCTAGCTTACCATCTGCATAGTGTGATATATTTTTCTACAGATTATTATTATCCAGATGCACCAAAAAACTATAGGTGTATGAACAAAAATAAAATGTGAGCAGCCATCCGTTTGTGATCTGCACCACTCCTAATAGAGGAAGAGCTGTTACCTTGTAGTCTATATGTACAGTATTACACTAAACTACAAAAACACAAAGCTGCTGAATGTGCATAAAATTGTTTTATTGTACTGCAAATTAGAAAATGGATGCAACAGGGTATTCTGGTGGTGGGTCCACACATGGTCGATCTGTATTGGAAAGTGGTTGCTTAGGTTTGGATAGATGCAGCTGGGTGGTATACATGTAATTAAAGGACCACTATCACGAAAAAAGTGGGCGGTTAAAATTTGACAGAACCGACAGGTTTTGGACCAGTCCATCTCTGATGGGGGATTCTCAGGGTTTTCTTTGGTTTCAACAGCATTTCCTAAACTTCTGCTGCAAAGTCTAACTGACAAAATAGTGTGCAAGTGAGTAGGGAGGCTGGCTGGTATCTTACTATTGTGGCAGTTAAACTGCTGTTCAGGAAACGCTGTTGATAACAAAGAAAACCATGAGAATCCCCATGAGGAAATGGACTGACCCAAAATCTGTCAGATTTTAAAGGGGCACTACAGTGAAAAACTGTAAAATTTAAAATATGTGCAATAAGAAGTACATTTTTTCCAGAGTAAAATGAGCCATACATTACTTTTCTCTGATGTTGCTGTCACTTATATTAGGTAGTAGAGAACTGACATAAGTGACAGGTTTTAGACTAGTCCATTTCTTTATAGGGGATTCTCAGGGATGTATTTATTTTCAAAAGCACTTAGTGAGTGGCAGTTGCTCTGTCCAACTGCCAAAAAAACTGTGTAGGGAGCAGGGAGGCTGGCCAGCATCATTGTTTAAATCCTTTTTATGGAATATCTTTATAAAGAATAAAGGCCATGCTGAAAATCCCCTATGAAGAGATGGACTAGTCCAAAACCTGTCACTTCTGTCAGATTTCTAATACTTACTGTAAGTGACAGCAACATAGGAGAAAAGTAATTTATGGCTCATTTTACTCTGGAAAAAATGTACTTCTTATTTGTATATGTTTGCACATATTTTAAATTTTACAGTTTTTCGCTGTAACTGCCTAATTTTTCGCGATAGTGGTCCTTTAACCTCTTGAGGACTGCAGTGCTAAACCCCCCTAGTGACCAGGCTATTTTCAATAAAATAGGCCACTGCAGCTTTAAGGCTAAGCTGCAGGGCCGCACAACATAGCACACAAGTGATCCCCCCCTTTTCTCCCCACCAACAGAGCTCTCTGTTGGTGGGGTCTGATTGCTTCCCCATGTTTATTTTTTTTTTTATATAAATGTTATTGTTGTCTATAAAAAAAAAAAAAAAAAACCCTGTTTCTTTAAATAATCTCCCTCCCTCCCTCCAGCCAGCCAATTATGGCGATCGGCTGTCATAGGCTTCTGCCTATGAGAGCCGATCACTCTCTTGTCCCCCAGGGGGACAGCTGTGTCACACGGCTGTCCCCAGTGCAGTGCTGCTGCTAATCGCAGCGCTGCACCATGCAAATAGATGGCGATCATGCCGTCTAACAGTCTCCCGAGCGGCAATAGCCGCTCGGAGACTGAAGGCGGGGTGGAGCTCCGCCCCCCAAGCAGGAGATGAGCGATCTCCTGAAAAACAGAGCCCCAGGACTTTACGCCAATTGGCGTTAGGCGGTCCTCGGGCTGCCGCCGCGCCCACGCCCATCGGCGTGACGCGGGCGGCAAGAGGTTAAGGCGCTGGGAAATTTTGGCGCAGGACCAAGCTGAAAAATGTCTCACCCTGCTCCTGCAAAAGTCCAGGCCGCATTAATTACTATTTCACCTCCATGCCGCCATTTTTATAGTAGTTTTTTGTGGCACCAAAATTACTATCTGAGCGATGCAATAGTCATAATTCACATCTGCCTACGATGGCGCATGGTGCGCCCAAATTTACAGTGCCATTTTTGCCTGTCTCGGCTGGGGGACCTAAGGCAACACACAGCCAAATTAGGGACCCATGGAATGCATACATATGTAGTGCTCCCTCTGCAATGTTTTTATCAAATAAATGAACTGAAATAATTTTCGGTTACCGACCTCTTAAAGAAAAAATATTCTCCAAGTTAACTCTGCAAATCGCAGGTATTTTCTTTAAGCAAAATAATATTAGCACTTATTTTGAAAATATTATCTCAGTGTCTTATATTTTTATGCAATGCTACTATAAACCCAAGCAAACGTAAGTTTTCCTTAGAGCAGATTATAAATGGGAGTGTCAGCTTGCTATAATCAGATAACCTGTCACAGGGCATCTGGGTATGCCTGCAGATGTGTGCAAGTTCATCCTAGTAAAACAAGGATAGTTAAAAAAAAAGTTTTAAAAAATCATGCTTAGGAATTCTCAGCTTTTGCTTCCTGTTTCATGCAAATAATGACACGTGCAGGAACAGGGAACTGATGCATTCTGTAGGCCAAACAATTCACTGTTGCCATAGCTACAAAGAAGAATTTGAACTTTCTAGCAGTTTTAAGACATGTCAGTTCTGTGCAAGTTGAAAGAAAATGGTCATTTTTAATGCTATTAATTACACAATGCCTTTTTTTTAAGAAAGTGGAAGTAAAGAATGAAGAAACGTTTCATTATCTCCAATTAAAATTAATAAATAAAAGGTGTCCTAATTGTCATTTTCTCTTGCACCTTGCTGTAAAACCCATCTTCCTTTAGCCATCTGTCTGTTACCCTAAAACTCCCATCATGGTCTTCCCACAGTGCTGCATTGTGTAAAGTTCCTGTTTCTCAGGGGAGGAGCTGAGGGAAGCAGTCATGGGTGCCATAACAGGCACCTGCGGCCTGCACAAAGGACTGTGGGTGCTTGTGGGAGAGACAGATTGATGTATTGTGCACAGGGGGAGGGGGGCCTGTCACTTGAATCCATGTGAACTCAGGCTTTAGGGGCAAGGAAGATTGACAGCTTTTGTAGATGCGATTCTCTTTGAAAGCTTTGGTTTAATAGACAGTAAGTTAGGAGGCTCTGGCATTCAGCTGTATAATCCTAACAGGGCAATCACCAGCATTCAGAATGTCTTTTTTTTTTTTTCCCTCCGCTGCTTGTTACGCCTTAAATGATTTCAGTAGAGGAATTCTTGGCATTAATTAGAATTTGTTAGCAGATACGAAGGGGAAAAGTTTCTTTGCAACAAGTTTAGGAGGTGGTCACATTACAAAGCCTTTTTGTTCCCCTGCGGCCATTACATTATCTGTGCAATATGTAAGGTAGTGGTTCTTTTCAAATAAATTAAGTGGAAAACTACTAAATCTTGTTTTATGCTGAAAAAGGAATACTGTCTCCTACACTTATTACTTCATTTTTATTTCTGTTTTTGTTCATCTTTTACACCAGACTACTAATTTACTGCGGTGTTTAACTCCGTCTGAACTTTGAAGTATCGCTCCATCTTTTTGTACCTTTTGAAAAATGGAAATTGGTAGACAGGAAAGCAAAATAACAAACTTGGAAGGTTGTATTTATGACTTAAAACTCAGTAGACACAGGCATTTTCTGTATCCTGTTCATAGAGTATCTCTCAAGCAGTAATAATAAATGTTCTTCTATAATGCAGGCTAAACTTAAAGCAAACCTGAACTGAAAATGAAAAGTCAAAATAAACATACACACGTCATTGCGTTGTAAAAATCAACTAATATATACAGTAAAAATCTATGAACATATACAGTGTATGGTTCTGTTGCACCCCTTTTTGCCTCTGTTTTCAGTTGTGTGCTCCACTATTTTTATTGCCTGAGGAAGCAGGACTATACCTGTGAAATGCGTTGCAACACTTTGTGGAGTATACCAATAAATATTATGTCTATTTAAATAGACAGTTTTTGTGTCTGCTTATAGGAGGTAAGTCCACCACTGCCTTCCAAGCATTTTTAACCTTTTTTAACTTGTTGTATACTTCTGGCACCTCTAATTTACAACGCAATTCTTGCATCCACCCTTGGTGGAGGGTAATACCCCCTGTTTCCTATCTACAGAAAGCGACTTCTTAATCCTGAGTGGGGACAGGTCAATCTTTGCACCTGCCTATACAGTGGTTGCCTTGGAGGTAACCCTGGCTTGTGAGTATTTATAATTGTACTCTTTTACATCGTCCATTTACCGGTACATACTACACTATATTGGGCTCTCGGTGTCACTACTTTTGTCTTTTTCATACACACGTCATACTTACCTCCTGTGTAGTCTACTCATCAATCTCTTTCTCTTCCTTATGTCCTGTTTGTCCACTGTGATCAATGTAATTCTCTATCTTCCATTTTAAAAATGACGATGAACCCTGCAGGATTTTAATCCATTGTGTAATGTGTTTCCAATGGTTTTCTTGGTGACTGTGGTCCCTGCTGATTTGAGGTCATTCACTAACTCCTCCCGTGTAGTTCTAGGATGCTTTTTCACCTTTCTCAGAACCATTGACACCCCACGAGGTGAGATCTTGCGTGGAGCCCCAGAGCGAGGTCGATTGATGGTCATTTTGTGCTCCTTCCATTTTCGAACAATCGCACCAACAGTTGTCACCTTCTCTCCCAGCTTCTTGCTAATGGTCTTGTAGCCCATTCCAGCCTTGTGCAGGTCTACAATTTTGTCTCTGACATCCTTGGACAGCTCTTTGGTCTTTCCCATGTTGGAGAGTTTGGAGTCTGCTTGATTGATTGATTGATTCTGTGGACAGGTGTCTTTTATACAGGTGACTAGTTAAGACAGGTGTCCTTAATGAGGGTGACTAATTGAGTAGAAGTGTGTAACCACTCTGTGGGAGCCAGAACTCTTAATGGTTGGTAGGGGTTCAAAAACTTATTTCACTCAATGAAATGCAAATCAGTTGCTATCTTTTATTTAAGGTTATTTTTTCGATTTTCCTTTTGATGTGCTATCTGCCACTGTTAAAATAAACCTACCATTAAAATTATACTGTTCTGAGACTTTTCATTTCTTTGTCATTGGACAAACTTACAAAATCAGTGAGGGGTCAAATTATTATTTCCTCCACTGTATATACATATATATATATAGGTGCGCTTCTGTCAAAGAATGAGCTGTTTCTTCACATAAATTGCCTTAGTATCAGATCAGCGCTTCCTAAGATGGTCTGTCAATCCGCTACACCTCCACCAATAAACACCCTGTGAGATCCTCACTCACCAACGGTAGAGGGCCTGGATTACATAGGCCAAAGACGCTTTTGGGGCATTAATGGGCTCCCCTCACCCTCGATCCTCCTTATCCTCTTTCCCACCAGCAGTTCTTCAATGGTTAGACTGGATACTTGCTTCACACAATATACCTCAATAAACAATAATAAAACCTCATTGCGCAGCTTGCTAAAAACAACAGTGCTTTATTGGGCTATTGCACTCACGTTTAGGAGGTATTTCAGAAAGCTTGTGGAGTACATGAAAGGGCTTCCCCCCGTGCGACCTCCCAGGCTGGCCGCCGCTTAGTTGTTAATACAGGGTCCCGTTCCGGCGTCTCCTCCGCAAGTCCTCACCCTCCACGCGTGCCCTCACTTCCGCATGTGGCTCCTCCCTATCGATTTCGTCACCTGCGTGACTGATTCAGGGGATGGAGCCACCATGCGGATAGAGCCTAGTTATACCACTCGAACGCTCCTCCCCAGTGTGTAACTATTCCGGCGCGGTGCGCTCCACGCCAATCTGCTCTATGTGCTCCACAGCTCACTTCCGCGTTCCGGGAGCTCGCACTTACAATATGCCCATACACATATGACATATTATCCCATACATAATAAAACATCATCAAATTTAAACATTCAAAGTTATACAAACAATATTATACATTCATAATTAAAATTTTATTACAACCATAGTTGCGTACAAGGCTATCTGCATATTGTATAACTTTGAATGTTTAAATTTGATGATGTTTTATTATGTATGGGATAATATGTCATATGTGTATGGGCATATTGTAAGTGCGAGCTCCCGGAACGCGGAAGTGAGCTGTGGAGCACATAGAGCAGATTAGCGTGGAGCGCACCGCGCCGGAATAGTTACACACTGGGGAGGAGCGTTCGAGTGGTATAACTAGGCTCTATCCGCATGGTGGCTCCATCCCCTGAATGAGTCACGCAGGTGACGAAATCGATAGGGAGGAGCCACATGCGGAAGTGAGGGCACGCGTGGAGGGTGAGGACTTGCGGAGGAGACGCCGGAACGGGACCCTGTATTAACAACTAAGCGGCGGCCAGCCCGGGAGGTCGCACGGGGGGAAGCCCTTTCATGTACTCCACAAGCTTTCTGAAATACCTCCTAAACGTGAGTGCAATAGCCCAATAAAGCACTGTTGTTTTTAGCAAGCTGCGCAATGAGGTTTTATTATTGTTTATTGAGGTATACTGTGTGAAGCAAGTATCCAGTCTAACCATTGAAGAACTGCTGGTGGGAAAGAGGATAAGGAGGATCGAGGGTGAGGGGAGCCCATTAATGCCCCAAAAGCGTCTTTGGCCTATGTAATCCAGGCCCTCTACCGTTGGTGAGTGAGGATCTCACAGGGTGTTTATTGGTGGAGGTGTAGCGGATTGACAGACCATCTTAGGAAGCGCTGATCTGATACTAAGGCAATTATACAGTTGTCTGAAGTGTGCGAAATCGCTCTACACATCGACTCCCCCTTTCATTTAGGGACTCACCAGATGTTGCAGCTGTTCAGGGCCCGTTAGAGCTTCTGAGATATAGGCTACCCCAACGCCTTTCTCACACACTGCATCACCCCTCTTTTTTCTATGTGTGGAAACAAAAAACTCCCATCACATAAAAGTGTTTCAACTTTTTATTCACAGGTGTAAAAAATGTATAAAATTTATAAAAATTTAAAAACAAATAAAATAATTAATCGGCCACAGCAACTCCCTCTGAGTACATCAATACTACTGAGTGGGTACCACTATAACACAGATCCCAAGGATTGCACCAAGCAGCTGCACTAAGCTACTATGCAGAGCGGGGCTTGTTGACAAGTGGTGAGTCCCTAAATGAAGTGGGTAGTCGATGTGCAGGGCAATTTCGCACACCATAGACAACTGTACAATTGAATTTAGAGCTGCGTGCTGATTCTACCTTTTGAAAGAATGTTAAACTGTTATGTCGCCCACTTGAGCCATAGGGACGCATGGACATTACCTTGCACATCAGTTGTCCTTTCAGTTAAAACTGATAGCAACCGATATATACTGTAACTGACAAAAACTGATATATTTCAGTTCTGACAAAATCTTGTCAGGACTGGAAGGATTCATTGTTAGAAGAAAATGAATGAGCTTCTGATGAATGAAAATGGAAAATGGTGAGCTTCTGAGAGGAACTGATGGTGAGTGAGGTAACCGGTCAGTATGTAATATTCATTTTTAGGTGCATTGTGTGTTTATTTTAAATCATGTGACTCGGTTCAGGTTCCCTTTAAAGCATCACTCTAATTGTTTGTGCGTATTAGACTTGACATTGGAAAACTAAATCATCAGTGGTATTGGGGCTGATGCATGAAGCTGCGGTAATATTGCTGTGTGTAGACAGTGCACGGCAATATTACCGTTACTACCGGCAGCAGGTTACAGCGAGTTACGCTAGTAGTGTGACCCGGGGTACTCGAGTACCGTGAGCATTGTTACACCAACATGAGTTAGTAACGCTGTTACCGCAGCAACACTCACGTTACTCAAGTACTGTGGGTAGCGCTAAAACTCACAGTAATCTGCTGCTGGTAGTTGCAGTAATACTGTCATGCGCTGTCTGAACACAGCAATATTACCACAGTTTTTGTGGATCCGCCACCAAGATAGGACTGTCCTCTGTTAGAAGCTTTGACTTTTTTACATAAGTTCAATTCACATTTTCTTTTAAGCATTCTCCTAAGTGATATTTTCACACTTTATACATAAAATGCCCTTTAAGCCCCCAGCAAGCAAGAGCATATTTAGAATAATTTTGATAGAACTTTTTCTCTTACTTTTTGTTACTTTTTCAGTTGTATAGTGCTGAAGAGTTATTTAAAATAGAACATTTAGGCCCGGTTCACATTAGCGGTGGCTATCCGGAATAGCCGTGCCGGAGCCGCACCGCATGCTGGCCGGACGAAACGGACGCACGGCATAGCAATGTAAGTCTATGCCACGGTTCACATGCGTCCGTTTCGTCCGGACCGGAGCCGGACCGGATCCGGACTCCGGTGTCCGTTCCAACATGCGCTATTTTTGGGTCCGGCTCCTCCGGCAGCCGTATCCGGGGCGGAGCCGGACTGCACCATCCGGCCAATGGAAACCAATGAGAACCGGAGAGCGCACAACACACTGGCAAAAAATCCGGATGTTCTACCCCACTTCCTATGAGGATTGTTGCGGCGATATTGGATCGGGGACACATGGGCAAGCATTTTGGAGTGGAGCAGCACGAGCTGGAGATGTTGGCAGCATGTTGGAGGTGGAGGTGAGTGCTAAACAGCAGAGGGCCTGATTCCACAGGTCCCCCTTCTGCTGACCTCCCAGACCCCAACATTTTTTTTTTTTTTTACGATACTTTTGCCAAACGGATCCGGATCGCATCCGGATGAACACCTGATGCAACCTGACCGGATCCGGATCGGATCCGGATCAGAACCGTACGGTTCCGATCCGGATCCGGTCCGGATCCGGTCAGGCCATCCGGTCCGTTTGGCTGACAACCGCAAGTGTGAACGGGGCCTAAAAAAACTCCTAGGGGAAACTTACGAGAAAAGTGAATTCAATATGGGCCAATATTTTAGACGTGTTAGTTGGGAAACAAAAATATAAAGGGCGTGTTGGCTTTTATTCAATTAACGTTTTCTCCTGAGTTTTCTCCTAGGATATCATTTTTCATCTTCTCTTTAAAATAACTTTTCAGCACTTTGCAGTTGAAAAAGTACCAAAAAGCAGGTAAGAAAGTGCTATAAAAACTATTGTGAGTAATTGCTTGCTTGCTGGTGGTTTATAAAGCATTTTATTGACTGGTGTGAAAATATCACCTTAGAGAAAACTCAGGAGAAAAAGTTAATTGCATACATGCCCTTGTGTTTTTACATAAACAGGAATAGTAAAATCCATAATACTCCACATAAAGTTAATGGGCACATATAATTTTACTTTTGTAAACATTTGACAAAAAAGTGAAAAAGCTCCCCCCTCCCGAAATCATAATGATCACTACTGAAGTATGGGTTCTTCTGAATGAACTGGACAATCTCCTTCTTGATTGCTATTATATAAATTGGGGCTGATATTTGCCAGGTTCCTTGTAGCATTCTGCAACTGCCGTTATCACCATCTACACATTTGGTAGATTGCAGGAATAAATTCCATTCGTACGTAAGTTTTTGTTTGGTGATTTTTCCATGCACACCGAGTTAGTTTATATGAAGATGTATCCAGTTAACGTACAAATCATACACTATTTTTTGAGCATGAAATGCAATTTTTATTTAGTTTGTTTGCATTGCCATTGACTTCTATTGAAACATGAACTGTGCATTGTGCATAACACATGAAAAATATGCAAAAAAATCACAAAATGCAAATTGCATACATCTACAGAGAACAAGCAGTAACTTTAGATGTAGGACTAATGTGATTTTGGCAAAAAGCACACAAATTCAAATACAAGTGACCCCCTTGCCATACAGGTATGTGAAAATCTAGGACTGCCAGGTACCACTTTCACTCTGCCCTTCTTCTCTTGTCTGACTGCCCATGTGTTTAAAACAATAAAAACATGTAGAAGAAACATGGCCTAACCCTTATGATAAAGGAAACATTTTCTTGCACCAAACATATGATTAATGTCCACTTTGTACAACACAAAATGGCTGTGCTCTTTATCTATGCCAGTTACAACAGACCTTTTCTAGTATGTCTATATTACGCACAGGCATACAAACAAAAGGGAAATGTATAGACTGAAAAGCATTCTACTATTTTGCAATGTTAGAATTGACATACTTTGCCTTCTCTTTAAAAAAAAAAGATTCAAAAGTAAAATTATATGTGCCCATTAACTTTTGTGGAGTATTGTGCATTTTACAATTCCTGTTTACGTAAAAACACAAGGGCGTGTATGCAATTAACTTTTTCTTCTGAGTTTTCTCTGAGGTGCTTGTGAAGACTGGTGGCTCTGTACTGTGCAAGGACGAGCGTGCAACAAAGCGCACTAGCACAGCTGCAGTACGGAGCCGCCTAGCACTTGGGGCAGGCTGCTGAGGACTTCCGAAGCTTCCTGTGGCGGCAGAGAGCAGTATTCGACTGAATACAGCTACCGGGGAGCCAATGCTGGAACACAGGTACCAGGAGAGGAGCAAGAGGGCTCTATAGGATGCAGAGCCTTCCCTTTCCTTAGGTAAGTATCTGTTTGTTTTATGGCTTCCCATTAGCTTTAAAACTTACTGTAATAGATTGACTACTCCAACTTCAATTACCCATGGGCACTGCTAAGGTACCCTCTAGGCCAGGGTGCACGTACTAAGCGTTGAGAACAGTAGGATATGCTACACCACATTGGATTCCTGCTTCCTGGTGTCCCTCTCAACATTTTAATAACCTCACGTAGTGTATGATCAGCCTTGATGTGAGGGATGGTTCATATGAGGTGAAAGCTCTGTGTTAGGCCCGGTTCACATTAGCGGTGGCTATCCGGAATAGCCGTGCCGGAGCCGCACCGCATGCTGGCCGGACGAAACGGACGCACGGCATAGCAATGTAAGTCTATGCCAGGGTTCACATGTGTCCGTTTCGTCCGGACCGGAGCCGGACCGGATCCGGACTCCGGTGTCCGTTCCAACATGCGCTATTTTTTGGTCCGGCTCCTCCGGCAGCCGTATCCGGGGCGGAGCCGGACTGCACCATCCGGCCAATGGAAACCAATGAGAACCGGAGAGCGCACAACACACTGGCAAAAAATCCGGATGTTCTACCCCACTTCCTATGAGGATTGTTGCGGCGATATTGTATCGGGGACACATGGGCAACCATTTTGGAGTGGAGCAGCACGAGCTGGAGATGTTGGCAGCATGTTGGAGGTGGAGGTGAGTGCTAAACAGCGGAGGGCCTGATTCCACAGGTCCCCCTTCTGCTGACCTCCCAGACCCCAACATTTTTTTTGTTTTTATACAGGTTGTTATCTCTTTAAGAATCCGGATCCGGACCGCAACCGTGTTCATACCGCAAGGAAACCGTATGCAACCGGACCGGATCCGGACAGGAACCGTACGGTTCAGGTCCGATCCGGCTCCGGTGCGGTCCGGACATCCGGTGCGGTTTTTGCAAAACCGCAAGTGTGAACCGGGCCTTAGGCATGCTGAAGAGATTGCTTACAATATTAATGTATAGATTATTTAGTCAGTGTTTGCTCAGTGTTTGCTCAGTGTAAACTCTTTCCTCTTCCTGATTGACCTTCTGAAATGTATCAATGGTGGTGACATCTTTTGTTCTACCAGGTGATCTGTACAGAATATTTGTTACTGAGAGTTCTATGCACAGAGGGAGGTATTGCTTGCTTGGCAGTTGGAAAAAAAATGTTATTTCCCACAGTGCAGCTAGCTTCACAGAAAGCAAATTGTTAGGACCAAGGTCCTGGCATGAAACTGTGGGAGGGGTTTCATCACAATATCAGCCACACAGACCGTGCTTATGATCTATTCAAGAAAATGTAAAGAATTCTTGTGGGGAAAGGGGGCAACAGCTACTGATTGGGATTAAGTTTAATGCTTGGTTAAAGTTCCTCTTTAATAGAAAAACTGTGATAAAAAAACACATCCCCTGGGGGGTACTTACCTCGGGAGAGGGAAGACTCCTCGAGACCTCCTCCATCCCTTAGTTCCAGCGATGGCAGCCCCTGAACACCGGTAAGGTAAATATTAACCTACCGCGATCAAGTGCAGGGACAGTAGTGGTTTTCCTATTGGCCTCAGGCAGAAATAGACAAGCTCAATTGGGTCCGCTCTACTGCGCAGCCGACTTGCGCCTGTACAGTAGAGCAGACCCGGCCAGGCTCGGCTATTCCTGACCCCGCTGGAAAGCCACTACTGCGCCTGTGCTGGAGCTTGGTAAGGTAAATATTGTAGGCTCTGCTGTGCCTGCGCCACAGCCAACATCCTTGTGGCCTGTGGTTTCAGGGGACCCAGCGCTAGAACTCAGGGACAGAGGAGGATGGGGAAAACCTCATTAGGATCCAGAGGCTTCCCCCTCCCGAGGTAAGTATTTCCTGATTACCTTTAAGCTTAGAGATTACCTTTAAAGAGAAACCGTAACCAAGAATTGAACTTCATCCCAAACAGTAGCTGATACCCCGTTTCCCATGAGAAATCTTTTCCTTTTCACAAACGGATCATCGGGGGGGGCTCTATATGGCTGATATTGTGGTGAAACCCCTCCCACAGTGTGATGTCAGGACCATGGTTCTGACATCATACTGTGGGAGCCTTGTTGCACTGTGGGAAATAACAACTGCTAAAAAAGCAAGCAGCCTCTCCTTCCACTGACATCACCTGCCAGCAGTAAAAATGGCACCATGTGATAAATGTCAGAATGTAAATCAGGGAGAGGAAATATTTTCCAATGGGCGAACAGTAACTAAATCATTTATACATAATTATTGTAAAAATTAAGCACTTTTTTATTACATTATTTTCACTGGAGTTCCTCTTTAAAGCGAAATATAACCTTGCATTTCAACTTTGCTCTAAAACATTATTTACAGCATATTATATGCAACCAGCATTTTTTTTTTACTAGACCAGCATTGGAAGGGTTACACACAGAGCTTTAAAGTTCCTTGGAGAGAACTGCTCCCGCAGCAAAGTTTAGGTAGATACATTTAAGTAAACAAAATGTAACAAGTGTGGAATGTGACTCACTCTCTCTGACTGTGCAGGAGCTGGAGGACAGCCAAAGAGTGTGTTACATTCCTCACTTGTTACATTTTGTTTATTTTAATGTATCTATCTAAGCTTCGGATGCGTCTGCATTTCTCTCCATGGAACTTTAAAGCTCTGTGTGTAACCCTTCCAATGCTGGTCTAGTAAAAAAATGCTGGTTGCATATAATATGCCTGTAAATAATGTTTTAGAGCAAAGTTGAAATGCAGGGTTATATTCCGCTCTAAGCTTAAACTTATGGCTACTGAAGGGTAAAGTCTGCGGTAGTCCAGAGTAGACAAAACACAGAAGTGTCACATTGGCACAATTCTAACACATTGGTACCCAAATGAATGTATTAGAATTATCTAAACAAATCATTTATGTGATACAAATAGATAGATAGATAGATAGATAGATAGATAGATAGATAGATAGATAGATAGATAGATAGATAGATAGGAGATAAACTTGTTTGGCGTGGTGATTATTTTCCTCCTTTGCTTTAGCTGAAGAAACACATCTATCTACAGGCCCTCCGGCCCCCTGACAGCTTCCTCCCTCCTTCTTGCATGTAAATGTAATGAGTGGGGTCCGACTGCACACAGGAAAATGGGTTTAATGAATCATGAAAGCGGGGACTTTACACCAAGAAGCCACAATCTCACTTTCTCTTTTTGAAGACAAGTCCATTGTTTCTATTTTGAGAGGCTGATGAAAAACTCACATGAAGCTAAAATACTTAAAAGCCTCCCATCAATTGAGCTGGGAGCAATAAAGAAGCTATCAACTCTATGATAAGTTTTATTCCTAAAGCAGCCACATTCACTATGTATACAATAAGGAAATAGTCATCTAAAAAAAGGCCACGTGATTCTGCTTTAAATAATGAACTTAATACAATTTTACATGAGGTTTCATTTCCCGGGAGGCTCATAAATCGCAGAAACTTTCGGTATTTTTAATTCACTTTAGCCAAATACTGTAATAAATAAGAGTCTGGCGGAGATTGGCTGAGCTTGCAGTTTTGAGCAACTTCTTATTAAAGGAAACGGCACATGCTTACTGCTTGTGTCTTAAAAGGGAGAGTTTGAATGAAGAAAATGAATTAAGTCAGTATAGTCGGAGAACACAAGAGTGTCACCACCCGCCTGTTGTTCTCATTAAAGCAGACCTCAGGCTCCCACCAGGAATTCAGCTTTGCATAATACATTAGCAGTACTAGTGCTTACACAGCCTTTATGCTGTCATTTTACTCACCTTTTAGGATGTAAAAAAACAAAATCCTCTGGACCGGGACCTGATCATGTGATTAGGCAGAACAAATAGCAACTACTGAGATGCATTGTGGGAGCGAAGCAAGTAGTTCACTGCTGAATGGTAGCCAACACCCAGAGATTTAAAAGGGTACCTGGGGTGAGAGGCATATGAAGCCTGCCACATTTATTTTCTTTTAGATAATACCAGTTGCCTGGCTGTTTTACTGATCTCTTTGGCTGTGGCAGTGTCTGAATCGTCAAGCATGCAACTTATCTAGGCAGGCTTCAGTCAGAGCATCTGATCTCTATGGCTAAAAGTATCAGAGACAGGTGACCAGCATGGCTGCCAGGCAACCGCATTGCTTAAAAGGAAATAATTATGCAGCCTGCATATCCTTCTCACCTAAGGCTCCCTATAATGGTCACACGTGTGATTCTTATGGGGAAGGGGGGGTTTGGGTGGAAGGAACACTAGAGAGGACAAAGGCCTTCAGCTATTATATCGCCAATGTATTGAATGTGAACATTTCGGCCCCCCATTACTTGGATTTGGTACCCAAGGTAAAGAGGATGTAAGGTGAGTATTAAAATTGTTACTTCGAATTAGGCATAATTTAGGATGATAAGTCTTATGGAATGGGGCAGGTTAGCATGTTAGTGTTAAGGTACTTCCCTTTGTACTATGACCAAATTGCACTCCTACTAGGTATCCTACAACACAAAGCCTCTATATATTTGCTGCATACTACCCCTCCTCCTGTTTCTCCCTCCCCCATTCCCTTTAGATTGTAAGCTCGCAAGGGCAGGGCTCTCTCTCTCTTTTGTGTCTTGGTAACTATTATACATTTTATTCATCGTGTTAATTTTATCACTGTCATTACCAATTCGATAATTTGTATTTTGTATCATTCTTTGTATTTTGTCACTAATTCTGTATCTTGTATATTGGTGTACACCATTGTCTGTATTATTATGTACCCCATGTTTGTTTCTTACTTTGTACAGCGCCACGAAATATGTTGGCGCTTTATAAATCAATAATAATAATAATAAGGTTAGCATAAGGTGACAGAAAGTGGCTATTATTATGGGTGAAAGCTAGTGACCAGGCCATTTTTTACAAATTAGGCCACTGCAGCTTTAACGGCTTGCAGGACCATACAACTCAGCACACAAGTGATTCCTCCCCTCCCCCTTCCTTTTATGCCCACCGACAGAGATCACTCCCCCAAAGTTTTTTTTTTCACAAATATATATTTCTTTTATTTAACCTCTTGAGGACTGCAGTGCTAAACCCCCCTAGTGACCAGGCAATTTTTAGTAAAATGGGCCACTGCAGCTTAAGGTTGAGCTGCAGGGCCACACAACACAGTACACAAGTGATTCCCCCCCCCCCTTTTCCCCCCACGAACAGAGCTTTCTGTTGGTGGGGTCTGATCGCTCCCCCATGTTTATTTTTTTTTAAATAAATATTGTTGTTTCTTTTTTTATTACAAAATCCCCTGTTTCTTTAAATGTCAACCCTCCCTCCCACCCCACAGCCAGCCAATTATGGCGATCCGCTGTCATAGACTTCTGCCTATGAGAGCCGATCGCTCTCTTGTCCCCCAGGAGGACAGCCGTGTCACACGGCTGTCCCCAGTGCAGCGTTGCTGCTGATCGCAGCGCTGCACCATGTAAATAGTCGGCGATCACGCTGTCTAGCAGTCTCCCGAGCCGGAATAGCCGCTCGGAGACTGAAGGTGGGGCGGAGCTCTGCCCCCCAAGCAGGAGATGCGGATCTCCTGCAAAACAGAGCCCCAGGGCTTTACACCAATTGGCGTTAGGCGGTCCTGGGGCTGCCGCCGCCGCCGCTACGCCCATCGACGTGACGCGGTGGTCAAAAGGTTAACAATAAATTTTCCTATTTTTTAATAATTTTTACCCTCTGTCTCTCCCTCCCCCCGCCAGCCAATCAGCACGATCGACTGTCATAGGCTTCAGCCTGTGACAGCGGATCACTTCTTTGCCGGCCAGGGGACAGCGCTGCCGTAGATCGCATCACTGTACAGAGTAAATAGATAGCGGTGATCTCCACTGGGAGACTGATGATGGAGCGGAGCGCGCATCATTCAAGCGGAGATGTATGCGCATAAGCGCGCGATCTCCTGAAAAACCCCACCCAAGAACTTCACACCAATTGCCGTGGAGCTGTCCTGGGGCTGCCGCCGTGTTCACGCCAGTTGGAGTGGAGCAGTTAGCAAGGGGTTAAGCATCATGAAGGTGTAAATGCTAGGGATGGAGGTTAGGTTTAGATGTCAGGTAGGAGTTAATAATAGAGGTTAGGGTTTGCTTACATGGTTAACATTAAAAGTGGAGATATGGGTTAAACATCATGAATGGGTTCACATTAGGGGTGGAGGTTAAGGCTAGGCATCTGGAAAGGGTTATCATTAGGGTTAGGCATCAGGAAGGAGAATTAGCGCTGGGGGATTGGTTACAGGTAGAATGTCAATGGGCAGATGAGGTGAAACACAGATGAAAATGCTATCACAAATTACTGTTTTGCTTACCAGGAGCTCAATTTAAATTGTAGCCAAACAAGAAAAACAATGTAATAAATAAATACATAAAATGTAAATGAAGAAATTACTATATACAGTAGAGTCTCAGTTATCCAGCACCAACAGGGATCTGCTGTTGCTGGATAAGTGTGCTTTATGTTTCCTTGAGACTCAATGTTAAAAATAGGCATAACTAATAATCAATAGACATAGCATTCAATGAAAATGTGTTTTCCTACTTTTTATTACCCATTCAGTTACCATATTTGCTTTTATACACAAGTAATATTGTCTGTTTATAAATTACAAATTCCCAAAGTACACTTTATCTGCTCTGAAAGCTGCCAGTGCATTTTATTCATATATTTTAATATATACCTGTAAATACAGCAGCTATCTAGTGAAAATGTATCCTCTGTCTCTGCTTGTCTGCTCAGTACAGTTTTATTTCAGCACATGGCTGTTGCAGAACTAGGTGCTGTGTTTAACTGTTTGAATTCTGTTCTACTACAATTTTATTGTGATAGTAGGTTTAAAGCTGTAAATAATCTTTTAGAGTAAAAAACAAAATGCTGAGTTTCAGACCACTTTAACCTTTTTTGGTTCCTGGACGTAGAAACTCAAATGGTAACGGAACCAACTAGGGGGAATGCGTTACTGGATCTGATCATTTCGAATAGACCAGATAATGTATCAAATGTGCAGGTTCAAGAACATTTGGGAAATAGTGATCACAACATGATAACGTTTGATCTGGTGACTGATAGGCCACGGGGCAGCGGGACCACTAAAACTATGAATTTTAGAAAAGCAAAGTTCAATCAAATTAGGCAGGCACTAAGTTTGGTGAACTGGGATAATGTACTACAAGGGGAGGACACTGAAGGGAAATGGCAAGCTTTTAAACGTATTCTCAATCAATATTGTAGTATGTATATCCCATATGGAAACAAAATGTCTAGGAATAAAAAAAGGCCTCTATGGATGAATAGAAAGGTTAGAGATAAAATGAAGAGGAAAAAGAATGCCTATAAGGTCCTAAAACAGGAGGGGTCCGAGGCTGCACTCAGCAATTACAAGGAGTGCAATAAAAATTGTAAAAAAGAAATTAGGCTAGCAAAGATCGAAGCTGAAAATCAAATCGCTAGGGATATCAAATCTAACCCAAAAAAGTTTTACAAGTACATCAACTCTAAAAAAAGAAAGGTTGACTGTATAGGACTCCTAAAGGATGAAGGTGGAAACTCAATGGTGGATGACCAAGGTAAGGCAGAGTTATTAAATGCTTTCTTTGCTTCTGTCTTTACAAAGGAAACAGCACTGTTGCAAATTACAGAGGCGGAAGAGTCTCAATCTTCTAACTGTAATATTAAATACTTAACGCAGGAAGAAGTAAAGGCAAGACTAAATAAATTAAAAATAGACAAGGCACCTGGCCCGGATGGCATGCATCCTCGGGTCCTAAGGGAATTAAGTTCAGTTATAGATAAACCCCTTTATCTTATCTTTTGTGACTCTCTTGCAACTGGCAGAGTCCCAGTGGATTGGCGTACAGCCCACGTTTTCCCATTATTTAAGAAGGGCAAAAAATCAGATCCAGGAAATTATAGACCTGTAAGCTTAACATCAGTTGTATGCAAACTATTTGAGGGGTTACTAAGAGATACTATACATGACTTCATAGTAGAAAATAATCTTATTTCTCAGCATCAACATGGGTTTACTAAAGACAGGTCCTGTTTGACTAACATGCTCAGCTTTTATGAGGTAGTGAATGCTAATATGGATATTGGGAATGCTGTAGATGTGATATACTTAGACTTTGCTAAGGCCTTCGACACTGTTCCCCACAAAAGTCTGGTGCAAAAGATGAGGATGCAAGGACTGGGGAAGAGTCTGTGTGCTTGGATAGGGAACTGGCTAATGGACAGAAAACAAAGAGTTGTGGTCAATGGATCATACTCAAAATGGGAGACTGTTAGCAGTGGGGTCCCACAGGGGTCTGTACTGGGTCCAGTGCTCTTCAATTTATTTATTAATGACCTAGTGGATACAGTAGTGAGCAATGTTGCTATTTTTGCAGATGATACAAAATTGTGCAGAATCATCAACTCTAAGGAAGATAGTGTTATATTGCAACAGGATCTGGATAGGATGGCTATATGGGCACATACATGGCAGATGAAATTCAATGTTGACAAATGTAAAGTCATGCATTTTGGTCGTACCAATGGTCTAACACCATACAAAATAAATGGGATACAGTTGGGGACATCAAACTTGGAGAAGGACTTAGGAGTACTCATCGACAACAAGTTAAATAATCGTACTCAATGCCAAGCCGCTGCAGCTAAAGCTAACAAAATTTTGGGATGCATTAAAAGGGAAATAAAAACTCGAGATGCTAGCATAATATTGCCCCTGTTTAACTCTCTGGTGAGGCCACATCTGGAATATGGAATTCAGTTCTGGGCACCACATTACAAAAAAGATATTGCAGTTCTAGAGCAGGTGCAGAGACGAGCAACAAAATTGATACGTGGGATGGAAGGTCTCACTTACCAAGAAAGGTTAGATAAACTGGGTTTATTTAGTCTAGAGAAAAGACGCCTTAGAGGAGATCTAATTAACATGTATAAATACATCAGAGGGCAATATAATAGCTTGGCGGATGAGCTTTTTGTCCCTAGGCCTTCTCAAAGGACTAGAGGACATGATCTGCGCATGGAGGAAAAACGTTTTAGCCATTTATTTAGGAAAGGGTTCTTTACAGTAAGAGTGATTAAGATGTGGAATGCATTGCCACAGGAAGTCGTTATGGCAAACTCTATACCTGCATTTAAAGGGGGCTTAGATGCTTTCCTTGCGTTGAATGACATCCATGGCTACAATTACTAGGTAATGCCAATGATGTTGATCCAGGGATTTTATCTGATTGCCATCTGGAGTCGGGAAGGAATTTTTACCTTGTAAGGGTTTTTTCGCCTTCCTCTGGATCAACAGGGATATGTGAGGGAGCAGGCTGGTGTTGTACTTTGTACTGGTTGAACTCGATGGACGTATGTCTTTTTTCAACCAAAGTAACTATGTAACTATGTAAGGAACCATGCGCACTCCCGCGGCTGATTGCGCGCGTGCACGCGCGCTCCCGGCCCGCGGTTAGTTAGCCAGGCAATCAGTGAATCGGGCTATGGTGCCCGATCACTGATTCCTCTCCCCCACTGAAAAAGCGACAGCTTCTCTCGGAAGCTTCACTTTTTCTGGCTGTAACGTACCCCATGCGTCGCTCTAAGCGTGTGTTACGCTTAGAGTGACGTCATGTAAACAAACTCATGGTGGCCATCTTGTGGCCAAAAAGTAAAACTACAACTAAAAGTAAAAAAAATAAAATTCATACACACATTTACATTATAAATCACTTGTTTACATCCCACCCTCCCAAAACTACCCAACTAAAATGTTTAATATAAAAAAACAACATTACAATAAAAAAAACATGTAAATATTTACCTAAGGGTTTAAACTTTTTAAATATCAATGTAAAGATGAAATACTTCTATATTTTTTTATTTTAAACTTGTAAATAGTGATAGATGCAAAACGGAAAAAATGCACCTTTATTTCCAAATAAAATATTGTCGCCATACATTGTGATAGGGACATAATTTTAACGCTGTAATAACCGGGACATATGGGCAAATACAATACGTGAGTTTTAATTATGGAGGCATGTATTATTTTAAAACTATAATGGCTGAAAACTGAGAAATAATGATTTTTTTCAGTTTTTTTCTTATTCTTCCTATTAAAATACATTTACAGTAAAGTGGCTCTTAGCAAAATGTACCCCCCAAAGAAAGCCTAATTGGTGGTGGAAAAAACAAGATATAGATCAGTTCATTGTGATAAGTAGTGATAAAGTTATAGGCTAATGAATGGGAGGTGAACATTTGACGGAACGCGAATGGGTTAAAGTGGATCCGAGATAAACTTTTACTCATTGCATAATTGTGTTCCTTTCATATAGTTTATAGGGCATTCCTCAAGCCAAATACTTTTTTTTGTTTTGTTTTAATACTCTAATTCCCTATAAACTAAACAAGCCTCGCCCACAGCTCCTTTTGTGCCTTGCCATTTTCAGACAGTAGCAAGGGCTTACAGGAGCTCAGTCTGGGCAGGAGGAGGAGGAGGTATTACTAGCCATTGATTTCAGAGGCAGAGGGAAGGAGGGAGGAGGAGAGGGGACTGAATTTACACACAGGCAAGCTGATAGCATCTCCTCATAGCTGATAGCAGCCTGTGACAAAAAGAACATAGCTGCCCTCATTGTATCACAGGAATCTGTTTGCAGATAGATGTGCTGTGTATTAAAAACTTTAGGTAACATACAGTATATACACAAGTTACTTGTTATAGTTAGTTTTTCATCTCGGATTCGCTTTAAAGTAAACCAGAGATAATTAAATCGAAAGATTTGATACTTAGCCGTGGCTTCCTCCAGCCCCATAAACACGTGTGAGTCCCACGCTGTCCTCCCGCGGTCTGCCGTTCAGCCGCAATCACTCCCGGTAATTGCTTCAGTCACGTCAGTCTGGGTCTTCTGCACATGTGCGGGAGGGCCACGCATGCGCAAAAGACCCTGACTGGACCGTACTGAACCAGTTACCGGGCTGATTGCCGCTGAACGGCAGACCTCGGTATGATGGGGAGTGACTCACGCGTGTTTATTGGGCTGGAGGAAGCCCCGGTTAAGTATCCAATCTTTAGATTCAATTATCTCTGGTACACTTTAAGCACAGCAGATCCCACAAACAGTCTAAGAAATTGGCCTTCACCACTGCAGGGGACTTGTGCTGGTTGGTTAAAACTGCTGGTTAGATGAGTTCTGGATAACCAGAACTCTACTGTAGTTCCTTTAAGGCTACATGTATGCTCAGTTCTGTTTGTTTGTGGAAGTAAATACAGACCCAGAAAATGTAACAAGCTGCAAATCTACAGATCAGCTCATTGCAGCTAGAGTGTTAAAAGACATTTCAGTTTTCACGCCTAAATTGTTGTGACACTCAGCCCCACAGTATGACACATCAGTATATCTTGACACACTGCCTGGGAATCAGTCATCTATGGGGTGATGCCGGATTAAAATTCTGCTGCAGTCTGGTTATTCTTACCCATCTGGAGGAATCTGCGAATGTTGGAGGCCCTGCGACTTCAGAACTGTCAAGTGCTACAGCTAAAATAAAGTGCGTTTAGAGCTGCATGCATATTCCCACACATAGCATGACAATAAAATTACTGGAAGAACCATTAATATTGCAAAGTATATATGCATAACTATCAATAATATTTACAATTTACAACAATGTTTATATTTCAACTGTGTTGCAGCCATGTGCAAATCTGTATTATTGTTTTCATTTTGACATATCCTTTAGGGTAAGTACACAAGGGTACCACTTGCTCTTCTACCAACCAGGGACTGCAGTTACTGATATGCTTGATGGTGAGCATCAAATTACAATCTACTGTCCACTAGGGGTTGCCCTTTTATTAAGTGAGTGGCTCTCTATTCTTTTAAACAAGGGACAGCAACTGTCTAACTTTAATAAAGTGCGGCCTCTAGGGGCTGGAAGATCACAAATGGTTTTTCACAAAGTTTATTTGTACCAGCAGCTTCTCAGAATGATCCGAAAAAAGAAGGGCTCCAGGAACAGCCAATAATGCCACTAACTTATTAACTGTTTAGGAATTTAGTGAGTGTACTTAAAAGTCCACTTTTCCTGTAAAGATGCATTGGCAAAGTATGCATAATGCAGTATGTGCTTCCCATATGCATTTACAATGCACTACCGGTTGACTGCCCTGTCAGATCAGGCCTTTTGGGTGCAGGAATCGGCAGGTGTTTGATAGATACCTGTGTTTATTATTGGTAACTGGGTGCCCAAGTGTTGATTTGGGCATCTGAAGGGGATTATAGCCAATCGGCAGTCATTTGGTGGCTGAAGCTAGTGTTAAGAATTAGAAAGAGGAGGAAGCTAGTTTTAGGCACTTGAAGGGGGGTATTGGGCATTAGGTGAGAGGTTAGGTGTAGGCACTAGGAGGCAAGGGTTTACGTGAGAATGGGATCAGGGTGCATAGTAAAATATTGGTAGTGTAAATTTACACCGAAACACGTACTCCTGCCCTGGGAGTCTGCACAGGAATAATCACATTTGCGGTTGCTGGTTAATAAGGGAATATGTAATTCATGAATCAAACTTTTGAATCTGATTAAACCTAAGTAAAGTTCTGAATCAGCCCTCCTAATTCCACTTCTTGTACAATGGAAGGCTATCATTTGCTGGGGCCAAAACAATGTGTACTTCATTTTAAAACATGCACCCCAAAGACTTCTTTATACATTATAAATATGGTGCATTGACTAGTATTGCCACCTTGCAGTGCCAGGGTCCCAGATTCACCATGCCAGGGCACTATATGCATTGTGCTTTTATGTTCTCCCTTTGTTTGGATGGGATTTTTCTGAGCTCTCCATTTCTTCTCAAAGAGTACCGATAGGTCAGATCAGGTTATGTTGGCGCCTGCTCCACGCTGTGCAGTGCCTGACTTCGGTGCCACCATATACCGTAATGTTAATTATGGTTATAGAGACGCAGCAGAATAGCCACCAGATGAAGTGGGCAGAGTCACATTGTGGACCAAAACACAATGTGACACTGCCCCATCTGGTGGTTGATCCATTGCTCGGCAGCATAAGAGCTATTTTACTTGAGCTATAATTACATCTGATGCTTTAAATGGACGTTGGCTTCATTTTGTTCACTATTGGAGGTGAAGAAGTACCAGTCTTCTAAGCCTTCCAGTGCTGGTCATTTTCTGCCATATATGTTAATTATCTTGGTATCAGCATCAGAAACACTTCCTATATTCCTGTATATTGGTATGTAGCCCACCCTACCAGTGATGTTAAGCCCAGGCTATGATGTCACACAGCCTTCTGACCTGGAGCACTCTGGAAGATCGTGTGTGTGTGTGTGTGTGTGTGTGTGTGTGTGTGTGTGTGTGTGTGTGTGTGTGTGTGTGTGTATGCGTGTGTGTGTGTGTGTGTGTGTGTGTGTGTGTGTGTGTGTGTGTGATGGGGGCGGGGGGGGGGGCATCCCACAGTGATTCACTTAGCCAGCATTGAACATGCCAGCATCATTGATACATTTAAAAATGTAATGGGTGAGGTAGGATATTATAATGGGAAAGCATTGGCTGAATAATTTATTACTGAGTAGTATTATAAAATAAGCATTTTTTATTTATTAACTTGTATTCAATAAGGTTCTTTAATTACTTTGCTCCAAACTGGTTTTAGACTATGGTGGGAGCTTTAGACAATGAATGGTTGGAACATTAGTTTGTGAGTTCCCCTAAGGGACAGTTAATGACAAGAATATGTAATCTTTACGGCGTTGCAAAAAAATGCCATTTCTACATAAATACATCATCATAATAATATGGTAACACATTGATACACATGTGATTCAAGCTCAATTCTTTTATAGTGAATGTGGTTTCACACCTGCTTAGTTTCATGTTCTGCAACTCATGAAAAGCTGCTGAACAGTTTAATAAAATCTGGTAAAACAGCACACATCCATAAGCAAGCACAATGCAATGCAATTACTTCTTCTCCCCCAAAGGGATATAATGCTGGAGATTACTGAAGAACCTAAGTGATCCTTCACACCTGGCCTGGTTTTATTCAAGTTGGCTGTCATTGCGTGACAAGTGCCCAAATCATGTTGGGCCATACCAATGACTGCAGAAATGTCTGTGAATTATTGACCATGCAGCCACCTGCACCTGTAGAAGGGACATTTTGTAGTAAATACAGGCAGCCCTAGATTTATCAGTAAACATTTTGGGTGCATATTAATTCGGCTCCGCTCAGTTCGGCGCGGTGAGTGCCGAATGACGGCTCTCACCGATGCCGCTAAACTCCAAGGCAGCGTTAAAGACTATTCCCCCTCCAAGTTGTCGCAACCCGGAGGGAGATGTAATTCGGGGTCTGGCAGCCACCAGAGCCCCGAATTACCGCTACGCGCCCTGCACAGCATAGCATTGCTGCTATGGGGTGCCCAGATTCGGGGCGCGGCTCTCAGAGCCGCACGCCGAAATCAGCTGATTCGGTACAGATATACCCTGAGTCAGCTATTGCCATTCCCACTGGATATACACCAGCAGATGAGCTTCAGTAAACCCCATGTGGGTCCATTCAGATATGTTATCCACCCTTTTTTCCCAGTCTTCCCCTCCTCCATATTTTCTGTTGGACTCTTTCTTGACTTGGAGAGGATGTTCTCTTCTAAGAATAACCAACCATTTAAAGCCATTTAAAACTTCTTTTTTTTTTTGGAAACGGGTAGAACCTTTGGGATTTACTTATTGCTTTTCCAATTGGAGTTCTTTTCCACCACTGGCTGTCCTTAGAACCTTCATGGAGCTTTGTTATTTTAATATGTAAATTTATAGTCCTGGCAACAGGAAATCAGGAACAGTGATAGAAACTAACTGGGCATCCTGGGCACTGACATAATATTCAATAAAAACATGTTTTCCTACTTTTTATATGCCATATGGTTATCATATTTGCATTTGTGAATAGGTATTATTATTCATTTAGATATTATACGTTCCCAAAAGTACAGTTTTTTGCTTTGGGAGCTGACTTTGCATTTTATTCATAACTGGTTTTATTCATTATGTATTGAAGGCAGAAATGCTTTCAGTGTCTCTCCATGTCCAGCAGCTTCTCCACAGTCAGAGAATGTGTCACATTCCTCACTTGATACATTTAACTTCGGGTGCGTCCACATTTCTCTGCACTGAACTTTCCATCCCTGTGTGTAACCCTTTGAATGCTGTTTTAGTAAAAAAAAATGCTGGTTGTAGATAATATGCAGTAAATAATTTTTTAGAGCAAAGAAGAAATGCTGGGTTTCATTCTGCTTTAACCTCTTACCATACCATTCAAAGCTAAAACAATTTTTTTCCTAGACTTGGTCTTTAACTTCTATGGACCGGTCCAATTCACGTTTTCTCCTAGGAGTTAATTCTCATCTTCTGTTTAAATAACTTTTAAGCACTCTGCAGTTAAATAAAGTACTAAAAAGTAGGTGAAAAAATACTGTTAAAATTATTTTTTTGCTTGCTGGTGGCTTAACCTTCCTGGCGGTAACGTAGTTCGGGGTAAGCCACGCAGGAGGTTTTCTCAGGCCCTACTGGGCCGATTTGCTTAATTTTTTTTGGGCTGTACGCAGCTAGCACTTTGCTGGCTGCGTCAGCACACCGATCACCGCCACCAGGCGCTCGATCGCAGCTATCCGTCGCGCCGCCCCCCCCCCCCGACCCCGTGTGCTGCCTGGCCAATCAGTGACAGGCAGCGCAGAGGGGTGGATCGGGACTCCCAATGACATCACGACGTCGCTGACGTTGGTGTCGTCATCCCACCCCGTCGCCATGGCGACGGGGGAAGCCCTCCAGGAAATCCCGTTCTTTGAACGGGATTTCCAGATCGAAGCGGGCGGGGGGATGCCGCTGAGCAGCGGCTATCATGTAGTGAGCCCTGGGCTCGCTACATGATTTAAAAAAAAAAAAAACTGCTGCGCTGCCTCCTGGCAGAATGTATTAGACCGCCAGGAGGGTTAAAGAGCAGCTTATTGATAAGAAGTGAAATATCATCTAGGAGAACTTAAGAGAAAAAGTGAATTGGATATAGACCGCTTTCTCATAAGGCCATACCAGGTTTATATAGTAATTTATGTTCTCCTGTGTTCTCCTGACATAGAGAAACTTGGTCAGCCATTCACATAGCAAGAACAAGCACTAAAAGTAATTAAGTGATAAAAGTAATTAAGTGCTTTATAAGATCTTTTAACAATGAAATCCTTATCAAAGGGACATTGGCTCATATGCAATTCACTTTTTCACCCGAGCTTTCTCCTTGGAGATAATTTTTCATCTTCTACTCAATTAACTTTGTGGGACTCTACACTTGAAAAAGTACCAAAAATTAGGTAAAACGGATACTATCAACATTATTTTGAGTATTTTCTTGCTTGCTAGGGGGTTTAAAAGGCATTTTATTTTCAAGTTTGAAAATGCCACTTAGGAGAAAACTCAGGAGAAAAAGTTAATTGCATATGGGCCATAGTGGCTAGCACCCTCACCTTACAGCGCTAGAGGTTCAGGTTCAAATCTCACCTAGCATGCTTTGTTTTTGTTATTTATATTGTTTCCTCTAGACCTCCAAACATGATTTATGAATGTAACTGGTTCTCCTCAAAGTTTGCCTCATAAATAACCATAGAGAAATTAGAATATCCCTAGTGTAGACATTAGATCCTCTGAGGGATAGTTAGTAACATGATTAGGTACTCTGTACACAAAATCCTGATGAAGATGTCTACACACTCTAAATATATAATAGTAATAAAATAATAATTACTACTAGTACATTGTCCCATGCACATCCTATAGATTGTAAGCGTGCAAGAGCTCTCTCAACCCTTTTGTGTCTTGGAATTTGCCATACATTTTGTTCATTAACATTTGTCACTGTAATTATTATGTCTACCAGTTCTGTATTATGTGCCAATGTCAATATTTTATACACACCATTTTCTGTATTATTATATTCCCCATGTTTGTTTCTTACCCTGTAGAGCACCACCGAATATGTTGGTGCTTTATAAAATGATAATGATGATGATGATAATAATAATAATAATAATAATAATAATAATAATAATAATAATAATAATATATACATTGACTATCTTTATTGAAAGTCAGTTAAAAATACAATACAGAATTAACAAAAAATCACACTCATTTACAAAAAAATCAGTTGTTCTTTACTATATATTGCCAGAATTAAGCAATTTTTTTTATAATTCACCCTTGTACTTTTAAATAGCCTTATTTAATAAAACAACAAACTGATCTGAAGCATACATTTTTAGCATCAAAACACATATTAAAATGGTTACAATGACAGATTAAGATAACAGAAAACCCACTTAACAATCTCTGAACCATGTTTACTATTTAGCCACAAGCTATGGACAAACAAACATACTTGACACCATTTCAGTACTCACCAACGGTGCAAATTTTCCTTGTGAAATCAATGTGACAGCTCAAACATTTTCAATTTAAACTGTCTATTTACGATTTCAATTGCCTGTTCATTGTGGGGTCCGCCTTAGGTCTAAAGTACTTATGTATTTTTGTTGCTGAATAGGAGCCACACAATTAACAGAGCGCAATTAAGGGAAATCATGTGGTACAACTTTGGTGGTCATGACCCATCCTAGGGATAGGACACCGTAATGTCACTCCATCCTTGTGAATTCCAGTTTCACGGGTAGGATCTCTGAATGAAACGGCTTGAAAGAGATTGCTGAGCAGAAGACGTTCACATGATGGAGTTTGAGGAGTTTGTTTCACTGGAGTCTCAGCAGGATGGAGGAGATCGCAAAGAAGCATTCAGTACATTCTCTGTTGGTGAAAGCTGTCACTGGGAACAAGTGCTTAACAAACAGCATGAACTAGGATTTCAACTGGAAAACTAGCTGGGCTGCTTCAATATTAGAATACTTCCTTGTCTTCCTGAAATTTGTATAATGGTTGATAGAGACATTAGATGCCAACATGCACCAATACGGGGTTGTCAGACGCATGAAAAATGAAAATGTAAATGCGGGACTGACTGTTACAATACAAACTGTCTGTACATAGAATAGCTATGAGCGTGTGAGTGCAGGTGTGTAAATAGAATACAGCAATTGGTTGTGGCACACAAGCTTTTTCTCGATTAGGCAGAAAACGATACAGCAGAAGTAACCCTTTATTAAGTTAAACTGTTGCTGTATACTTCATCCCTTTTGATTTGCTATCAATAGTAAAATAAGCTTGTGTGCCACAACCGATTGCTTTATTATATTTTTCTGGACCTGTGGACTCCATTGTTGTGAGCATACTCCATTCATTTGAGAATTACTGCAATTGTCAGTACTGCTCACCTGAAATGCAGTGGCTTCAGGACTTATTCAGGTACTCTTCACTTTTTCCTATTTTGTTATGTTGCTGCCTGATGCTAAAATCTTTAAAATTCTTTTTACACTGAGTAGACAATGTGAAAAAATAGTTTTAGACAATTTTGTATATTTAAAAAAAAATGAAATATCAGTTTTTCACATCAGACCTCTTGCAACAACACTTAACCCCCTTGGCAGTAACCCCAAGTCAGGCTCGGGGTGGAAAAAAGAAGCCAGGTGGAGAGGCAATCCCGAGCTTGATTTAGGGTAGCCGCTGGTGGTATAGGAAGAAAGTGCACCGCAGAGGGCGTCTTAATTCACCTCCTTCAGGATCCAGACGCCGGCATTCATTTTTCTACTGGTCTTTGGAGGCTCTGGATCCCTCATGTGAGATTGCTGTTTGTCGGCAATCCCGCACTATGCAGCCTATCACCATGCAGCTCCCGTCTCTTCTTGTCATGTAACAGGCATCCGGAGCTGCATGGTGATTGGGTGCCAGGAAGCAGTTATTGCTCCGCTGCCACTGCTCTGCATTTAAAGAAAACCTGAACTGAAAATTAAAAGTCAAAATAAGCATACACCAGTCATACTTGCCTTCCATGTAGTCTACTGCTCAGTGTCTTTCTCTTGGCCCGTGTCCTGTTTGTTCACTGTGATCAAGGGAATTCTCCGTCCTCCATTTTGAAAATGGCTATTACCCATAACAGCTTTCTGGTCAGCACACAGTTAAACTGTAACATCGCCCACTTGAGCCATAGCGAAACATGGACATTACCTGGTACATCAGTGTTCCTCTCAGCTATAACTGACAGCAACTGATACTTTACTGACAGCAACTGATATATTTCAGATCTGACAAAATATTGTCAGAACTGGAAGGGATTATTGTCAGAAGAAAATGGTGAGCTTCTGAGAGGAACTGATGGCAAGGTAACTATGTAATGTTCATTTGAAGTTACCTCATGTGTTTATTTTAAATATTTTTACTCAGTACAGGTTCTCTTTAACTCTGCTTTTCTCACAAAGGTGGGGGTGGTAGGGGCTACTGTTACACCGCCGTCTGCCACCCATTTCTTTTGTTCACTGCTGAGATGTTTCTACATGTTAGTTGGAGTCCACCTGTGGTAAGTAAAACTGATTGGAGATAACTTGGAAAGGCACACACTTCTATGTAGAAGACTTCATGGCTGACAATACAAGTGAAAGTAACCACCTGCCGAGCTCAGAGACAGAACTGTTGCAGTGCAGCGAGCCATCATCCAGCGTTCCCATTCACTGTACATTGCAATATCTTTATATGCGCCAGGAGAATTTTTGACCGCTTCTGTGTACTCCTGTGATTAGTAAATTATCAGCTAGATAAAGGGTTTTATTGAACTTGAAACAAATGGGTGCTGTTGCATCAATGTATTAATAGACATGCTTGTATGAGTTAGTACAATAGGGTTGGATTACCGCGATCTATTACCTACACAATCCCTGCTGTTGAAGCCAGGAGTCCTATTAGATCTTCTTTTTGGAAATAGGGCATTGTTCTGTGTGTCGTATTTCTGTATACACTGGCAGTGGCGTAGCTAGAGATCATGGGGCCCCATAGCAAAACTTTTAATATGTAGGCACTATTGCCACCTGCCCCTACCCTATGGATATGAGTTAATTGGGCAATTTGCATTCTCATACAATCTACATTGTACATGGGCACTGAGACAAAATCAAAGAGTGGAGAAACACAAGAAAGTTAATGGTGAATATACTAGGCACCACCTGGGCCCCCTATGGTCCAGGGCCCCATAGCAGCTGCTATGAGTGCTATGGCTATTGCTACGCCCCAGCATACTGGAACATTTTTAGATTACAAAGATTTATTGCAAATGTAGAAATACATATCATTTGGTGTCACAGCACTTTTGTGTTAGAAGAGAGTGGACGAGATGCTCGTTTTTGTGTTCACTGCCCACCACTCTGCCTCACATAATGGTAACTTTTTGCTTTATCTTGCCTAGTCTTTCTGTAGCTGGAGCCTTCGAATGGGGACATTTATCTATAAGTTGTACATTGCAGATAAGACAACGTCTACAATAGAAATCTGTATAACCCTCTAAAGGGGGCCATACACTAGGTGACCAACCAATCTACCATACAATTCGATTATTATAATCGAATTGGATGAAAATTGGTGCTGCCAAGTGCATGCTCGACCGACAAAGCGACCAATTTCGGGACAGAAATTATCCGCACAGTCGATCGCGCATGTTGGAAAATGGCGGGCCGAGGTTGGTTGGTCGGGTGCGCAGCAGTACAGCGGCCGAATTGCGAACGAGCGACGAGTCAACGAAACTCCCGCCGCTGCCGCCGCAATGTATAAATGTATGCAGTGTGCATTGCATTTATACATTACCTGTCCGATGTCAGCCTCCACGCGGTTTCCATCCATCTCGCCGGGTTCCGCATACACACCGGCGGCGCTCTGACGTCACGAAGGCGCATGGCGGCTGACATCAGATGCTATTCACCGCTAGCGTGTATACGGCTTACGCGGCGAGATGGACGGATGGACCCGGCGAGCTGCTACAGGACAGGTAATGTATAAATGCACTACACTACATACATTTATACATTTTGGGAGCAGCGGCGGGGCGGACGCGGCAGCTCAGCCGATTCCCTGATGATTTCATGCTGAAATCGGACAGGAATCAGCCTGTAGTGTATGGGCAGATTCGATTAGAGACAAATGTATCTCTAATCAGATTCGATTAGAGATAAATGTGTCTCTTGGGTCGAATCTGCCCATATTCGTTCTAATGTATGGGCACCTTTACACACACTATATGAAACTCGTCTGAAACGGCCGATAATGACCGCCTATGATGAGGATCAAATGTGTGAACAGCAGCCACGATGCTCTCCGATGCCTCGGCTAATGATCGCTGGCTAAGAGTATCCCTGCTCATCCCGGCTGCTGCCTGACATCATGTGCACACTAATCTGTTGGTTACAACAGAACACATTGCTAGCCTGCAAGCTAATGACATGTCTGTACAGCCTTTACCTTTCAATTTTGCCCAAGCCATCGGTCCCGATCCCTCCAAACGGGATTCTCCGTCCCCCATATTGAAAATAGCCATTAACCCATAATAGCTTCCTGGTCAGGACACTGTTAAACTGTAATATCGTTCCATAGGGAAAAATGGACATTACCTTGCTCATCAGTTGTCCTTTCAGTTATAACTGTCAGCAACTGATATATAACTGACAGCAACTGATATATACTGTAACTTACAACAATTGATATATTTCAGTTCTGACAAAATCTTGTCAAAACTGGAAGGAATTGTTGTAAGAAGAAAATGGTGAGGTTCTGAGAGGAACTGACGGTGAGGTTAGTATGTAATATTCATTTGCAGGCACATCATGTGTTTATTTTAAATAATTTTACTCAGATCAGGTTAACTATAGGAAAGCCATCCTTATCCATTTACATGATTTTTATATCTTAAACAATTATGCACTACTAATTTGTACTTTCTTCTGTTTTTGCTTGATTTTGTTTATTTGTATTCCCTTATACAGCACTGACATATTTCCACAGTTCCGTACAAAGGTGTTTGAGCTATTCGCATCATTCATCCAGTTTACAGTTAATCTCCCATTTTGCATACTTGCCTTTTAAATGTGAATGTTCAGCTTTGCTGCACCGGTTAGGATTTCCTGTCTGGCTTAGCTCTGTCATCTCAAGGTATAAACTTGCCATTTAGTTAATCCCAATGATTGTAAAAAGTCACAAGCTGCATAGCGTATACAGGCGCACGGTTGTATGGTAGATAAAGAGGGTTTTTTAATGTTTTTTTTTACATTTGCCCAAATCATAAGGTTGAAAAGAAATATATAATGCTCCTTTCTAGATACTGTTTTGTGCAAATTTTAAGTATTACTGAAATTGTATGAAGTGTTTGTTGTGTATTATGTTTTATATCTTCACTCAACACTTGTGCAAGGATTCACGCTAGTAAAAAAGTTAAAATCTAGAATTAGTGTTTGGGCATAATTTGCATGGCAGTGGGTACAGCCACGGACTTTTGAAATATAGCACCCCTCAGGGGTGGGATGTGTGAGAAGAACTTGGGGAGGGATCACACTTTCAGACAATTCCCTCCGAGCGTTTTACGGCACGGTATGTGAGTTTTGTGTGTGTTTTTAAAGTAGCCACTACCAGTGATTTCAATGAGCAATCGCATATGTTGTAAAAAAATCTTTTTTTCAATGTTATGTAGATTTGCAAATGCCTCCTGAAAATGCAGCAACGCCATAGAAAATCATTACATGTGTTCTCACATGCAATTTTTCATTGCTGCAAAACACTGAGCTGCACAAGTGTGATCCCTGCCTTACTCATTTATTTAACCTGGATAGATTAGACATGTTAAACAACAAAGAGAAAAAGATTTTTTTTTTTTTTTTTTTTTTAATGGAAAAACTTTGTCATGGCCACTTTTACCAATAAAGAGATTTATGAGTTGATGGAACACAGGCTATAATCTGGCCCAAATATAAGGTCACCTGGGAGGACTAGCGGTCTTTGGGGTCAAGATACAGCCAGAGATTGGGGGGGGGGGGGCTGGATTGGATTTGGGAGAGGATGGTGGGTTTGATGTGTGTTGGGAGAGGATGGCGGGTATGGTGTTTCTGTGTGTTGCACAGAATAATGTCTATTTTCTATAAGGACAATTTCCTCACATTGTTTGCATACAAAACATATGTTGGGATTTGAAATGAAAGGTGCTAATAATATATAAAAAAAATATATATATATATATATATATATATATATATATATATATAGAGCACCCCTGCTTTTTGCAGTAAATAATTAAGAATTTATTATGGGATAAAACCAAATATGAGGTTGCCAAACATTAAATTCAAACTTGAAAAGAGACTCTGTTTCTGGGGATTCAAAGAGAGTCACACGATCAGCTCAGCAGCTACCATAACACATGTCCGTTACTCAAGAAAGAAGGAGCTGAGGGTGAGATAACTCATCTGTGAATATCTCAGTGCTAACTGCTGATATTAAACTTAGAAACACATCTGTAGTATGTAGAAAGCATACTTTGCATAGATCAGACTTCTTCTCTTTTGGTGAAGAAAGTGGCAGGTTTACTTTAAAGCCTGACCTGAAATACTAACCCTTGCACATACCATCCATCTGCCAACTTTAATTAAACCAACATGATTGGTTAGAGTTAGGCATATCTTTGGACAGTTAGGAGATAGGGTAGAGGAGGGTTAGCTTTAGAGGTTATATGTTTAAAGAAAACCTGAACTGAAAATTAAAAGTCAAAATAAACATACACAATTCATACTTACCTCCTGTGTCGTCTACTCCTCAATCTCTTTTTCCTCTCCTGCGTCCTGTTTGTCCACTGTGATCAATGGAATTCTCCGTCCTCCATTTTGAAAATGGCCATTACACCATAACAGCTTTCTGGTCAGCACACAGTTAAACTGTAACATCGCCCACTTGAGCCATAGGGAAACATGGACACATCAGTTCTCCTCTCAGCTGTAACTGACAGCAACTGATATATAACTGACAGCAACTGATATATTTCAGTTCTGACAAAATGTTGTCAGAACTGGAAGGGATCATTGTCAGAAGAACATGGTGAGCTCCTGAGAGGAACTGATGGCAAGGTAACTATGTAATGTTCATTTGAAGTTACCTCATGTGTTTATTTTAAATAATTTTACTCAGTACAGGTTCCCTTTAAGGTTAGGCATGAGTAAGGGAGATTAGGGTTAGGTATCAGGAAAAGATACTGAAAGCAAGGTTTGGGTTAGGAATCAGAAGGAGCTAAGGTTAGAGGGAATTTCATGGTCAGGCATCAGGAAGGGGATAATATTAGGAAAGGTGAGGGTTAGTTGTCAAAAAGGACACAATGATAGGGGAGTGAACAGAGCAAAATGGCGCTGGAGATTTGGGTGCTGGGTACTGCTATAGACTATAGCTATAGCGGTGCTCAGACAGTGCCGTCAAAAGACGTCACCCAAATTCTTTAAAAACAGCGTATTTCCTCTGCCAGCAGTAGCTGGCAGCTGAATGATGTATTTCTCCTAAGTCCATGGTGGCCTAGAGGGGGAAAAGTAGTTAACACCTCCAGGACATTTGCAGGAGCAGGGACAGTTGTTTCTGCAGCTTCACTCTTTCAAATTTCCCGGGGCCATTTTTGTATGGACACAGTGAACAGAGTTAGGCATTAGAAAATAGTTAATGTTGGTAAAAGGTCATGTTTACTTCCTGGAAAGGGGTTCATTTAGGGTTAGCTGATCAACATCAGAAGTCTGTGCTGTAGTACATACCTGGAATACATTACAGCTATCAATTGTTACGCCTATATCTGGTGCCTATGTCAAACTCATTGCTGAATCCACACATACCTTCTCTGATCTCTTCACTCATGTAAAATGTAGCGTGTGATCACCTAGGGGAAGGGCAGGAGCAAAACTGCAGAAACCAGCCATTCTGTTGTCATTAAAGATAGCACTATTGCCCTTGGAGCTGGAATATATATTGCTTTGGTTAATGTTCTTCAGGTCACAAATCAAATAATTTAAACATGTATTTTTAATTAAATAACCCTTGTTTCACAAACAAGGCTTCCTCCTTGCTCTCTGTTTACTACGTTATGACATGTTATATACTTAAATCTGTGCACAGATTTGTGCTTTAACATATATGGGAGTAAAACACCACATTTTTACTACGTTATATAACACGTAGTAACGTCATATAGGGGAAATATCGTTATAGGAGGTTTTTATTTTTAAAGTGTTGGAAGCACGGCAAAGCTCAGTGACATCAATGCCTGATTAGGAAGGAGAAAAGAAGAAGAAAAAAAAAAGAAAGCCTGTGTTGCGCTAATATATTTAAATGAGTTTTGGTTTATTGACAATATTCTGGTTACACAATTATAAGTCTCCAGATATCTCTAACTTTAAGGACCACATGGAATTTACAGGATTGCAGGCTCACCATTGAAAGAATAAAAGCATGGTAAATTGAGTTGATTTGCCTGTGAAAGGAGAAGTTCCATTATTCATGTCAGGGGCCTGTCACATCAAATTGAAGGAATGAAGAAAACCTTTCTTTTTATCAACATTTAGAGCCCAGAAGAAGCAGCAGCCATTCAAGAACTGAATTTAAATTGGTAGAAACTCAGACTGAAAGCTGAAAGTTTTTTCTTTTTTTTTTTCCGCTTGTAAGAAGGTTAATGTTGATTGATTTAAAGTTGGCAGAAAGTTTTCTTGTAGAAATCTATGATGGATCTAGTGGAAGTGACAAAGGCTACGTTTTACATGTGACACCAGGGAGATTAGTTTGGGTGTAAAATACTTAAACTTCACAAAACAAAAATAAGGTAAGTGTCGTAGTCTCCTTAATACTGTAGTGGGTTTTAATAGTCATAGTACCAAAATGCAAGGGCTTCTTTTTTATTACATTATGTACTTGTTAGTTATTAAAAGGATTGGGAAATTAATAAAGTATATGTCTAAATATGTGACCTGTCTTCCTATTACCGATAACTCTTAGGACCAGCTTACCTTCATCCACAGGACCTGGGATTCAAGGTACATAATAATGTACAATTTGCCAACAATGTGTGTCGCTCGCCAAGATCAAATTTAGTCCTGCAGGTGAAACTGTGGGGTCCAAATGCTATGCGCATAGCCGGCCTTTGACCTGAGCGACCGGAGCGGTCGCTCAGGGTGCCGGCTTCCAAGGGGGCGCCTATAGCTGGTTGCCTATACTGAGGGCACCTACACCTGATTTCCTATACTGGGGGCACCTATTGCTGGCTACCTTTACTGAGGGCACCAACACCTGGCTACCTAAACTGGAGGCACCTACGTCTATGAGGGGGATGGAGACCTTCAACTGACTTCCTATACTGGGGGAACCTATGCTTGGCAACCTATATTGAGGGCACCTACATATGAGATCCTACACTGGGGGGGCACCTATGCCTGGCTACCTACCTATACTGAGTCTGAGGGCATTTTGTTTTGTTTCTTTGGGGGAGGGGGGGGGCACTGCGGCTAGCCTATAACACGTGGTGCAAATTGTCAGAGTTGTGCTATCATTCTAAATGGGGGGAGGGCGGCTAACTGTCCCACTGTCCTAGGAGATATCTCAGGAGAAAAGGTGAATTGCATATGGGCCTGTGTGTGTGTACGTGCACGCGGAAAAAGGATGAAGGGGGGGGGGGCACAAAAATCAGGTTTCGCTCAGGGCGCTGTGAAACCTAAGGCCGGCCCTGGCTATGCGTTCTGTGCCTATAAACAAGAAAGAATGATAAACAATGCCAAGAATGACAGAAAGGCTTTGAAGTTGGGTAAAGAAGGGAACAATTGACTAAGTTAAGGCTCATACACACCTACCAACAATTTATCCAATTATCTTCCAATCTTGTCTGTTGGAAGATAAGTTGAGTGTGTGCACGGCTGGCAAACAACCAGATGACCAACTGATAACAGGTTGTCTTCCAGATCCAACTGAAGGATCAATTTGACCAACTATCATGCAGGCTGGAATGTGTGTACAAGTCTTTTGAATGCAGACATGTTCCAGTGCAGTTCCACTTGATTACGGTTGGTCATTTTGTGTGGTTTTGTGTGGTTGGTTGTGCATTTTACGTTGGATGTGTGAATGAGCCTTTAGAGATCTGGGATTGCAAATCATTAGGCAACCTCAGCAGACCTCAATTTTACACACTCTAGATTCTTGATCAAGAAGGCCCTGCAAAGCTGCTTAGGCCGAGAACAGTCTAGCCTGTGTATGAGGCTTTAGATGGACTAAGCAGTTGGAGGAAGGTTTGTCTATCTTCACTGAGCCTGCTAAAGGGAGTTGCATTCATAGATAGACACATTTTCCAGTGAAATGCATGGGAAGCAGCCTTTCTCTCTATCAATACAACACCATCTAGTGGTAGGAGGTAGCAGCCAGGGTGAAGATAAATATCTTTTCAGCTGCTCATTCCTCAAAACATCCAGGCCCCTAATGGATACAAATTGTCTCCAATCTGACCTTTAGAAGATGGCCTAGAAGGAGTCTAATAAGTCGTGGTGCTCGCTTTGAGCTCAAAACTTTGACCACGCCCCCTTCAAGCTCAAAGCCGCCAGCTTCACGATCGAAGTTGGCAATTAAAATTAGTTGCGACTTTGATTGCCAACTTTGCGTTTATGCAAAGTTTTACCAGCATTGGTCGCAAAGTTTTATGCAAAGCTTTGACTTTGCGTGAAGCCGTAACTAAGGAAATGCAGATATATACTGTATATATATATATATATATATATATATATATATATATATATATATATATATATATATATATATCCTACTAGTAGTATAAATAGGAAAGTTTGGATGTTTAAATGTTTGGATGTTTGTTACTCAATCATGCAAAAACGGCTGAAAGGATTTGAATGAAATTTGGCACACACATAGTACATTACCTGGAATAACATATATGATACTTTTTATTCCCATAACGAAAAAGTGGGCAGAGACAAATACACATTCACTGAAAAACTTAAACTGCAGCAATTCTTACACCACTGTTAATGGTAGGGTTCTCAAACTTTGCACAGTTGGTCACTGGGTGACTGAGATTACTATTCAGAAAGTGGGTGAAGCCTACAAAAGCCAATCAAAATTCACCTATTGATTTTCTACGGGAAAATGTCATTGCTGCCATTCTTGAACTGTTAATGGCACAAGCCCCAAACCGGGTACAGTTAGTCATTGGGTGACTGGGGTTCAAATTCAGAAAAGGTGGTGGAGCCACAAACATCCAATCAGATTTGTTTCATTTCAGTGCAAATTATTGATGCTAAAGAACGCAGAGCTCACAAACCTGGTCATTGAGTAATTGTGTGTTAGGGTTAGAGAAATTGGGTGCAGCCAACACCAGCCAAATCCATACCTGGAAAATGCCAGGTCATCAGTGGTCAGAGACAAATACAAATTTCACTGGGAAAATGTTAACTGCAGCCATTTTTACACTTTTAATAGCAGGGTTCTCAAACTTTGCACTGTTGGTCACTGGGCGACTGGGATTAATATTTATAAAAGTGGGTGGAGCCTACAAAAGCCAAATAAAATTCACTTATTGATTTTCAAGGGGAATACTTTATTGCTGCCATTCTTGCACTGTTAAAGAGATCCCGAGGTGGGTTTGAAGAATATTATCTGCATACAGAGGCTGGATCTGCCTATACAGCACAGCCTCTGTTGCTATCCCAAACCCCCCTAAGGTCCCCCTGCACTCTGCAATCCCTCATAAATCACAGCCACGCTGCTGACAAACAGCTTGTCAGAGCTGGCTGTGTTTATCTCTATAGTGTCAGTCTGCTGCTCTCCCCGCCTCCTGCAGAACTCCAGTCCCCGCCTGCATCCCTTCCCTCCCTGCTGATTGGAGGGAAGGGACGGGGGCAGGGACTGGAGCTATGCAGGAGGCGGGGGAGCAGCTGAGACTGACACTACAGATGTAAACACAGCCTCACAGCGAGGCTGTGATTTATGAGGGATTGCAGAGTGCAGGGGGACCTTAGTGGGGTTTGGGATAGCAACAGAGGCTGGGCTGTATAGGCAGATCCAGCCTCTGTATGCAGATAACATTCTTTAAACACACCTCGGGTTCTCTTTAATGGCACAAGTCCCAAACCGGGTACATTTAGTCTTCGGGTGACTGGGGTTCAAATTCAGAAAAGGGGGTGGAGCCACAAACATCCACAAAACTCACAAACTTGGTCATTGAGTAATTAAGTAATTGTGTGTTAGGGCTAGAAAAATTGGGCGCAGCGAAATACATACCTGGGCAACGCCAGGGCATCTGTGGAAGGAGACAAATACAAATTTCACTGGGAAAATATAAAGTGCAGCCATTCTTAAACTGTTAATGGTAGAGTTCTCAAACTTTGCACAGTTGGTCACTGGGTGACTGGGATTAATATTCATAAAAGAGGGTGGAGCCTACAAAAGCCAATCCAAATTCATGTATCGCTTTTCAAGGGGAATATTCAATTGCTGCCATTCTTGCACTGATAAGGACACAAGCTTCAAACCTGGTACAGTTGGTCATTGGGTGACTGGGGTTCAAATTCAGAAAAGAGGGTGGAGCCACAAACAGCCAATCATATTTGTTTCATTTCAATCATTTCAATGCACATTATCGATGCCAAACACTGCAAAGCTCACAAACTTGGTCATTGGGTAATTGTGTGTTAGGGTTAGAAAAGTGGGCAGAGCCAACACCAGCCAAATACATACCTGGGCAACGCCAGGTCATCAGCTAGTATATATATATATATATATATATATATATATATATATATATATATATATATATATATATATTTTTTTTATATATATATATTTTTTATATATATATATAATTATACAGAGGGGCCGCAGCACACAACAGGAAAGCAGTGACAGGGGCTCTTGGTTACGCTTTAACGTGTTTAAGCTCACCAACTGCGCCAAAGTTTCTCCAATCTGGTGAGTCCTACTCTAACCAGGCAAAAATGCTAGTTTTTATTAGCGTTCTAGTGGGAACCATGCCACAAGCCCAGGGGTCAACTAAATGGGAAGAAGGAAATTTACAACACCTCCCCTTCTTCTAGCTACTGACTTAACTCTGAGCTCCGCTCATTTATATGCTTAACTGTGCTAGAGGTGGGCTCACAGGGAAAAATAATAAGCCAAGGGATGAGCAGCACAAACCAAATTATATGCAATACTATGCAAAGCATGCACGCAGCTCTGGAGATCCCCAGTCTCCATAAGAAATATATAAATACAGAGGGGCTGCAGCACACAACAGGAAAGCAGTAACAGGGGCTCTGTGCCTGCTTCCCCTTCATTGTGCTCCTCCCCTACTGAGGGACACCTATAGAGATGGCTACCTATTCTGGGGACACTTATACACCTGGCTACATATACTGGGGACACCTATACACCTTGATACTTATACTGGGGACACCTATAGACCTGGCTACATATACTGGGAATACCTATTGACCTGGCTATACTGGGTAAACCTATAGACCTGGCTATACTGGGGAGACCTATAGACCTGGCTACATATACTGGGGAGACCTATAGACCTGGCTACCTATTCTGGGGACACCTATAGACCTGGCTATACTGGGGATACCTATACACCTGGCTACATATACCGGGGAGACCTATAGACCTGGCTACCTATTCTAGGGACACCTATAGACCTGGCTACATATACTGGGGACACCTATAGACCTGGCTATACTGGGGACACCTATACACCTGGCTAAATATACTGGGGACACCTAAACACCTGGCTACATATACTGGGGACACCTATAGACCTGGCTATACTGGGGACACCTATACACCTGGCTTCATATACTGGAGAAACCTATAGATCTGGCTACCTATTCTGGGGACACCTATAGACCTGGCTACCTATTCTAGGTACACCTATAGACCTGGCCACCTATTCTGGGGACACCTATAGATCTGGCTACCTATTCTGGGTACACCTATACACCTGGCTATTTATACTGGGGACACCTATAGACCTGGCTACCTATTCTGGGGACACCTATAGACCTGGATACATATACTGGGGACACCTATAGACCTTGCTCTCTAAACTGGGGACACCTATAGACCTGGCTACCTATTCTGGGGACACCTATATATCTGGCCACCTTTTCTGGGGACACCTATAGACCTGGCTACTTATACTGGGGACACCTATAGACCTGGCTACCTATACTGAGGACATCTATAGACCTGTTTACTTCCACTGGGGATACCTATAGACCTAGTTACCTATAGTGGGGGCACCTATTTTGGGGGGAACTGCTGCCAGATTAACTGAATTTTTGGGGAACCTTTGCTGCCAGATTAAGTGTATTTTGGGGAACCGCTGCCAGATTGTGTATGTTCTGGGAACCGCAGCTTCCAGATTACATGTATTTTGAGGCAACCACTGCTGCCAGATTACATGTATTTTGGTCGATCAGCTGCCAGGTTACGCATATTTTGGGGAACCAATGCCAATTTATGTGTATGTTGGGGTAAACCGCTGCTGCCAGATTACGTTTATTTTGGGGGAACCACTGCTTTATTATCTGTATTTTGGAGGAACCTCTGCCAAATTGTGTGGATTTTTGGTGAAATGCTGTGAGATTACATGTATTTTGGGGGATACAATGTGGCAGAGCTCAAACTTCCCCGGCAGACCTTTTACACCACTGCTAAGGTCATGTATATTTGGCCCCACCCATGAGCACGCCCACATTCTGTTGCGTGACCACACCCATTTTCCAGGGTTTTTTACCAGTATAAACTATCCATTGTCAGTAAATTATATACTTGTAAAAAATAACGTGAAAGGCTGGCAACACTGGTACGGGGCCCCACAATCACCTATTGTCCGGAGGCCCCATGACTTGTCAGTCCGCCCCTGGTAATTAGTGCTTTGATCACTGATGTACTTTAACCTGCACATAAATGGTCCATGAGCAGGAAGTATCTTTCAAGAAATCACAGTTGGCTAGCAGAAAAGCATGTGCTTGGTTGGTTCTACATATTTCCCCCAAATGGAGAAAATTTTCTTAATTTGCGCTGAAGTCTCACTGCACCTCTTCCCCTACAGTTGTCCTTATCCCACATCTTATATGCACCTCTGTAAATATGTTTAAGGCCTCGTTCACATCATTTAGCGCAGATGGCTGTGCGATCGGAACGCAACGTGTCCGATCGCATGCCATCTGCGCTACTATGCGCTGTGCTGCGATTCCCAAAAATGCGTGCAGCACGCAATAGCGCCATCATAATGGGAATGGTAGAAGAGCTGTCTATGCCCTTCTACCGCTCTTGCGTGTCGCACACTATACTCCCTGCCAAAATGCGCACGGCAGCGCGTATAGTCTGAACGAGGCCTAACACTCAACAGCATATATGCTTCTTGTAATTTTATGTAAGGGGGGTCATTAGGATTGAGTGTTTTGGTTTACTTGAATTGGGATTTGCAGCAAGGGGATGCTGATTTTGAGCACAAAAAGCTGCCAAGGATAGTCACAGTTTCAGAGACATGTAATCAGTAGTGATGGGCCGAACAGTTCGCCTGGCGAACCTCTCTGGGCCTCTTACTACTTCCGGGTCGCAGTGACCCGGAGTAGTATGCCTGCGCTGCCCGGGCGGAGCGCGTCCTAGATCGCGCTCCTGTTGCCGGGCACTCTCTGCGCATGAGCGTGACGTGCGCAGAGAGTGCCCGGCAACAGGAGCGCGATCTAGGACGCGCTCCGCCGGGCAGCGCAGGCATACTACTCCGGGTCATTGCGACCCGGAAGTTGTAAGAGGCCCATGGATTTAGAGATGTTCGCCGGCGAACCGTTCGGGAACCGTTCGCCACATCTCTAGTAATCAGGGGAGAAAGACAGTTTGTGAATGATTACCACTATTCAAAGCACATATACAGGTGATAAATAATTAATAACATAACACAAATGAAGAGCTAACACAGTGGCTGAAGGAGGGCCCCTCTGGCCCAGGGACCCCAGGTGCAGTCACAACCTCTGCACCCCCTATTGCTATGCCACTGGGAAGAACCCAAATATGACTTGGAGTTGCAGGACCTGTGTGGAAGGTATGCTATGCATCACATTCTCATGAAAGCCAATAGAAGGCTAATGTGATGGACAGCTGGCCCACAGCCCACCTATAGTAGGGTGTGCACCTATGACGCCAAGTGAGGCGTCTTACTCAGGCAGTGGAGGTCTGGGGGCAGTGCCAGGCAGGACCAGGAAGTGTGCCTGGCCTGCCGCCACCCAGCTGGCCTGCGCACCTCTCATAGCTGGAGGCGGAGAGCGGATGGGGGGGATGGACCCAGGAGAGGGAGGGGGGTCCGACCCCCTCCCCACTGATGTGCCCGCTTTCCTCCCTTCTTGGCTGCTACCCCCTTCAGGCTACCTATACTGGGGCAATTATAATACCTATACTGGAGCAATTATACTACCTATATGGGGCAACTATACTACCTGTACTGGGGCAACTATACTAGCTACCTATACGTGGGGGCAATTATACTACCTATACGGGGGCAACTATACTACCAATACTGTGGCAACTACACTAGTTACCTATACAGGGGAAATTATACTACCTATATGGGGGCAATTATACAACCTATATGGGAGCAATTATACTACCTATACGGGGGCAACTATACTGGAGTCAACTATACTGGGGGCAACTATACTAGCTACCTATAACAGGGCAACTATACCTGGCTACCCTATACAGGGGGCACCTATACCTGGCTACCTACCTATAGTGTGGGTGAAAAGTTTTGGGTGCTGTGCGATCGTTCCAAATTTGGGAGGGGAAGGGGGGGGAGGGGCACATCCTCACAAGTTTGCCTCAGGCAGCAAAAAGTCTAGAACTAGCCCTGAGGGTGTGCCTAGTTAACACATGTTAAGCTGGAGAGTTTGCTGTATATAAGATGTAGCCGTAGTTTATAGGTTGGAAAAAATGGTATTGGTTTGACTTAGCTACTGTACCTTCTGCTGTAAGCAAGGCTGAAGACCATGCAATTGCGTACTCATGTAATAAATCTTTAAAGTGGAACTGAAGACACATTTAAAACAAACTGTTTTACTTACCTGGGGTTTCCCCAAGCCCCCAGCAGCCGTCCTGTCTAACACCGGTCCTCCCCGTGCCTCCGTTCTCCCGCAGCCAGCTACTTTCGGTTTGCCGCCGGGCTACTGAGCCTTCTTAGCGTTCCAGTCCGCAATAGCGCTATTGCAGATGGGAACGCATTAAAGGGATACATTTAGCAGGGCTGCGCTGTCCTCTACTTACAAGTCGAGGAACGGAGAGGTGGGAGATTGGAGGCTCTTGGAGGGCTGGCGCGGGACAGGATGGCTGCTGGGGGCTTGCAGAAGCCCCAGGTAAGTGAAACAGTTTGTTTTAAATTTATCTTCAGTTCCGCTTTAACTGTCTTGGAGCATCAGTGATCTGTGTATTAATCTGTGGAATGCTGCATGTACTTTAATTGGTAAGAAACTAAATGCAGTCATTGGATTGCTGATTACCAAAGGCAACCACTTAATTAGATTTAAAAAATGGGTGATTAATACAAGGTGATCACAACAATCGGTGTTATGGTTTTTACCTGATTTTTACTTGATTTAATATTTTTCAAATGTATTGGACATTGTGCGGTGCCTACCTTCTTTTGCAATAATTTATTATGCACTACCCAGCACCTATTTCAGTCTTAACCCTGCACTATACGTTGCAGGGACTAGTACCTAATGCTGCCATTAAATAATAGTTACTTTTAATTACTTTCAATTGTTTTATTACTTTAACCTGCTGAGCGGTCTGGACGAGCTCAGCTCGTCCAGTACCGCCGGAGCCTGCCGCTCAGGCCCTGCTGGGCCGATTTGGCTCAAATAAAAAGCAGCACACGCAGCCTGCACTTTGCCAGCCGCGTGTGCTACCTGATCGCCGCTGAAGCGCGGCGATCCGCCGCATGCAGCGGCGAAAGAGGGTCCCCCCAGCCGCCTGAGCCCAGCGTAGCCGGTGTAATGTCAGATATTGCAGCCCGGAAGCAGACTTCCTCACTGAGTATCGCGCATGCTCAGTGGGAAGTTAGACATTATTTAGCTGAAATATCTCCGCTTCCGCACCACGTACACTCCCGAAATTTTCAGGGGAGGGAGGGGACCCCCAGATCCAGCTCTGTGTCGAATTGCAGCCCCCTAGCCCCGCTAGTTCCCGAGATAGGTTTGCTGCAATCAGTCTCGGGAACCTGCGGGGCTCGGGGGCTGCAATTCGGCACAGAGCTAGATGTGGGGGTCCCCTCCCTCCCCTGAAAATTTCGGGGGTGTACGTGGTGCGGAAGCGGAGATATTTAGGACGTTTCACACGTGGCTGCACAATGTAATGGGGCGCAGGCTCCTACTGCGCATGCGGGGCTGCACAACGTGCGGGGCTGCAATATCTGACATCACACCGGAACAAAAAGTTCCGGCCAGCGCTAAGGGCTGGATCGGAGGTGGCTGACGTCAGGACGTCGGCTGACGTCCATGACGTCACTCCGCTCGTCGCCATGGCGACGAGGTAAGCGAAACACGGAAGGCCGCTCGTTGCGGCCTTCCGTGTTACTTCTGGCCGCTGGAGGCGATCAGAAGAACGCATCCGGAGCGCCCTCTAGTGGGCTTTTATGCAGCCAACTTTCAGTTGGCTGCATGAAATAGTTTTTTTTTTATTAAAAAAAACCCCCTCCCGCAGCCTCCCTTTCGATCTTAATAGAACGCCAGGGAGGTTAAGTCTGCTTAAAACTGGTTAGTCAGTATATCGAAAGGAGCAGTATTTTGTTACTCGTTCCACCAGTGGCAGTTAATAGTGAACACTGAAAAAACACGCATTTGTCAAAAATGGCAAACATGACATACTGGTGACACGTTCACTTCACATTATGATGAAAGCGTACAGATAGCGAATGCATAAAAGAGTTAACTGACATCTAAAATAGACAAGAAGGGACTAGTCTACAAGGGAACCACCAAAGTATTTGTGTAGGTGTTGCTAGCATCTTGTTTGCTGTTCATGCTGTGCAAGTAGTTTCAGTAATCTTAAGACATTTTCTGCTTTAGTATCTTAGAACAAATTAGAGTCAGGTAAAGAATAAGAAAGAAGCCCAGCATGTAGTAAATTTACAGTAATAAACACATTTAAATTAAAGGTGGCCAAGCATCAGGCAATTTGGCAGCCAATCAACCATCCGATTATTATAATCGAATTGGATTAAAATCGGTGCCACCAAGTGCATGCCCGACCGACAATGCGACCAATTTTGGGACAAAAATTGGTCACATTGTTGATTGCGCATGCTGCAAGATGTAGAGCCGATATGCTTGTTCGGGTGCACAGTGGGATCGGCGTGCAATATCGCATCGATCGACGAACGCAACAAAACCCCCGGTGCTGTGACTTCACACACGTGCGCCCTTACTAGGAAACCAAGTAAGATGCTGGTGTATGCAAAGAAGGAATCCCGAAAGCCAGCAGGTGACAGCGCAGTGCGATGTTCTGCTGCCTTAGTTTGCACTGTGCTGCCTTAGCGATAGCAAGCTTTCAGACAGGTACAAGACAGGGCTATAGATTGGAGCGTAACTAGTAGCAACCACAGCTAACAGTCACATCCACAGAAGCAGAGCAAGCAGGCTAACAACAGTCATCAGCAAGCATCCACCCAGGCAAGACTACAGGATAGAACGTAACTAATAGCAACTGCAGCCTATAGTTAGGTTCCCAGAAACTAGAGTAGCAGGAATACTACAGTCACCAACGTGGTGATGGCAGAATCCAAGCTTTTTGGAAAATGGACTTCACTGATCCACCGCGGATGCAGCGAACGTCCATCAAGCATGGAACTAGGCAATACACAATGATAAGAAAAATAACAAACAGCACAACTAATGGATAAATATATATTAGCAAGTCTGCATATATATTTGTCAAGAACTAGCTAAAGCACAAGTAATAAGGTCCCATAGAACTACAATAACAGAACTATACAGAGTAACAAGGTGCCCAGCAGACCAGCGTACTGACCACTATGATGGGCGGGGTATGAAATGGGAAGCAGACCTTTATGCTGGCATCAGCCAATGGATGCAGGTATGCAAACCTCCACACAGCTGAATGGTAATCACTCAATCCTGAGCTGGCTTGATTACTATTTGCTAGCTGGCTGTGAATGCAAAGGACCTCCATAAGAAATACATGCAGAATTATGTAACAACAAGCATGCAGGAAATCCAGGGCTATCTGGCCACAGCTCAGTTGCAACAAGCAATTGGTGGAATGATGACAGCATCCTGAGCTGCCCAGAACTGCAGAGCGATTGCAAATTACAATGAGACCCATTGCAAATGCTCAACCAAATTCAAGCAGATAAGCCAGAACTGTCCTTTTGCAGCTCCACTGCAACGGACAGAATACGCTACAGGAAGGATCCTTCCAGTTGCCCACTCCATTGTCATTTAACAACAAATATGATTAAGGACCGTTTGGTCCGAAACATGTCAGTTGCATGATTTGTGGTGTATCTTGGACACGCCCATAATAAAGAATCTTGCATTTTATGGACATTGTGCGGGCATTTCCTTTGGGCAAGTTTGTATCTGGATTGGTTATCCTGGTCCTGGCACTGTCCAAAAATAGAGTGAGCGGTTTCCACCTTCCTTTGGTTTTCCTGATAAGCAAGGTAATATCCGTTTCTCTATGGTTTAGGTGGGTGATATTGCAGTTTTAACTGGGTGCTGACCAGGAAGCTGATATGCAAATGGAAGATGGAGAATTCCATTGAACACAGTGTGGACAAATGGGACACAGGAGAGGAGAAAGAGATTGATGAATAGACTACATGGGAGGTAAGTATGACCTGTGTATGTTTGACTTTTAATTTTCAATTCAGGCTTGCTTTAAGCTTAATGTGTTGTTGACAGAAATGGATCAACATGTAAAGGGTCCCTAGGCAAGGTAGTAGATTTGGCGCCCCCTTGTGGTCCTTTTGGTAAGCTGAAGTGGAGAGAGGTCGGAGAAGGTGGCAGGTGGTGGGCCCCTTGACAATCACTAGGCACCTGCCTAGGTTGCTGTAATGATCCGCTCAGCTGTCTGCACAGACAGACAGCTGTTTGACCATTCCTTAAAGGGACACTGTAGGGGGTCGGGGGAAAATGAGTTGAACTTACCCGGGGCTTCTAATGGTCCCCCGCAGACATCCTGTGCCCGCGCAGCCACTCGTCGATGCTCCGGCCCCGCCTCCGGTTTACTTCTGTAATTTCAGACTTTAAAGTCTGAAAACCACTGTGCCTGTGTTGCCGTGTCCTCGATCCCGCTGATGTCACCAGGAGCGTACTGCTCAGGCCCAGTATGGTCTGCGCCTGCGCAGTACGCTCCTGGTGACATCAGCGGGATCGAGGACATGGCAACGCAGGTGCAGTGGTTTTCAGACTTTAAAGTCTGAAATTCCAGAAGTGAACCGGAGGCGGGGCCGAAGCTTCAATGAGTGGCTGTGCGGGCACAGGATGTCTGCGGGGGACCGTTAGAAGCCCCGGGTAAGTTCAACTCATTTTCCCCCAAGCTCCTTACAGTATCCCTTTAAGTCTGAGGGCTGCAGGTCTCTGGAAAAGAGACCTGTCTTTGCTTTGCAGGTTTCAGACCTGTTCTGCTGCTGAGGAATTTGCATACATTCGTTATGCAAATTGCCTACCTGCCTCCTTTGAAGGCTGGCAGTATAAAAGCCATGTTCTCCCAGAATCCTTTGCTGGTCATCCTTCATGGTTGGTTTCCTGATGAACTCTCCTAGAGTATCAGCCCTGTTTGTTTGCTAGAGTTTATCTTAGAGTAATTCCTGGGGATTGCACTAGGCATTCTCACTAGTGCAGTCAGGTTTGGTGGTTATCTGTATTGCCTAGTCCTGTCTTGTTTTTCTGTCGCGATTGCGCTATCGCCAGCGGCGGTTGATAGCGAATCACTCTGTCTTGTTTGGATCGCACTAACCTCTAGCGGTAGCGGCTGTGGATCCTTTTGATCTGTATTCTTTGAGTGTAAGCTAGAGCAGCGGTTGCTACTGGCTACCTCATCTGTCTGTCTTGTTTGGATCGCACTAGCCTCTAGTGGTAGCGGCTGTGGATCCTTCTGATCTGTGTTCCTGCTTGTACTCGGATCACACTTGCTCTGGTGGAAAAGAGCAGTGGATCCTGCTAGTTCCGTTTCTGTACTTGGATCGCACTTGCTCTGGTGGAAAAGAGCAGTGGATCCTGCAAGCTCTGTTTCTGCACTTCTGCGTTCGCTGTTGTGAATGAGTGCGGTGTTCGCTTTTAGCTAGCATGTGTTATTTTCCTTGATGTTCTGATCATTGTTGCTTGCTGTGCCTTTGCTACTCTCGTGTTCGGTCCTGCTCGACCTTGTGTCACTATTTGGCAATCGCCATTCTTGCGATTGCGTTCTCGCTTTGTTTCTGTTGATGTGTGTTCACCGTCGCTGGGTGGCGACTAGATTGGTGGACACACATTCATCCTGTCTCTGTACTCTTTCTCTTAGAGGGCTTTCGTGCCCTATTTTGCCTTTATCTGTACAATTCCCTTCTGGCATCTGTGGCCATGCAGAGGCTGTGCTTGTCTGCACTCCATCTGCTGGTGGGAATTGCACTCTGCTGGTACATTGCATCTAACCTGGGTTCTCCCAAATTACACGTTTGTGGAGGTTTTCCGCAGTGTCAGCGCGCGTTCTGTGCGCTGACCACGGAAACTATTCCGCAAACATTACAGTTGCCTGGTGGATGATCCTCCTCTGGTTGATTAGGGTACATCTCATCAGGGGCCATGAAACATGAGTGATTCCCTCAAAGTTGCTAGGGGTGTTGATTGTATTGGGTAATTTTGCTTTCAACTAATTTTACAGCTAAATCCAATCAAGTCTATAGGCATAAGAAAACACATTTTTCGCACAAATGCATTGAAGTCTATGGGCATGGGAAAGTTACATTAATGCTAAATTATGCATTGCATCATAATTACAATTACGTGCACAATTAACTTTGAAATACTTTGGATTGTCACATGGTGATTTCACATTGTAATTTCAAATTTCACAGCAAAATTACTATTATGCAAAATTTGAGCTCATCACTAGTTGTTAGCAGAGAATCACCAAGCAATTGCAACTGTTTCATGTCATTATTGATGGGACATTGTATTGCCCAATCACAAGCTGAACTGCTGCTGGCTGGTAGCCGATGGTGATGGAGCAATAGCTTGCACCATCACTAGCAACACCATATAGCTAAAATTCATTTTAATTTCACTTGCAGAAATGGATTTACCATAAGACACTATAGGCATGTGCCTCCAGATGCCTGATGAAGGAAAGGCTGCTCACGCCCCTCCCCTAGTGCCTCCCTCTTTCCTTCCCTATGGAAAGTCCTGAGCAGAGCGTAAATGAGAGGTTACTCACCCAGCTCTCAGCATTCCACTGATGAGATCTCCCTTCAGTCGGGGAAATCACTTGCTACTTATTACTGAGGGTACCTCTGGTGAACTAACGCTAAGGGACACCTGTAGCTACCTATGACGGACAAGGGAAGTAAGGGAGAGGTGACAGCTGGGCCAGCCAGCACACTTACAGTGCAGTTTGGCAGGGGTTTGCAGATTCATGGAGGGCAAAGTATAGGATGACAGGACATCTGTGCCTATAAGTTCCTGTGAGGCAAATCCGGGCCTGTCTTCAAGTAGGAGCATTAAGCAAATGTGAGAAGTATTTTAATTACAATTGGAGAGACCTCTTTCTAGTTCCATTTATTCTGAAAAATTATATTTTAATGTCATACATGAAAATAACCTTCTGAAAATACCTTTTAGCGGGCAACACCCGAGAGAGAGACACACCACACACACAGGTGTAGAGCCACCTACGTCCAGCTGCTCAGACAAATGCCCTTACTTCCCTCAAGCTAATGCCAAATGATTTTTAAACATAACAAAGACATTTATGTTGTTGTAGTAAAGCTTTATGTGTATAATGCAGAGCTTCTGTGTTATCTTATGCATCTTTTGCTGTTGATACGGTTTAGTGAAAGATGCATTCTGCCAGGGTTTACCCATGCGGGTGTGGTAGGCCTGCTCTCCTAGCACTCGGAAGTCAACAACTATGAGCCATAATCTGTCTGCTGAAGTGAACCACTGAGTCATACGTTTTACTCATTTTGCTGATTGCTGAAAAAGAATTTGCAGATGGCAGTAACGTCCGTAGAATGTTCCGTGACTGACTGGAAGACTTGCACTTTCATCCCAATTCTTTCTGCTCATCAGCAGTTGAAACCGCTTGTATTGTTTTTTTGTCATGATGCAGTTTCAGGGCATGGATTTGCAAAGGAGGATGCAGTTCAGTTACACAGGTGTTTGCTAAGCTATGTTTAGTCACATTTCCACCCAAATATATAAATATTTTTTAAAGAAAACTTGTACTAAAAATGGACTTAATAAGTAAAAATATATTTTTTTGTGGCGTGTCATTTTTTAAAATTAATATTTGACTTTCTAAATGAGTGTGTCTCTGCATTTCTGCATTTGACATCCCCAGTAGATGTAAGGCATTTTTTTAGTTCCCCTAAAACGTTTCACCTGTAAATTGTAATTTTTACAGTTCTGGAGTGCAAATTAAAAAGTTTACAAAAGTGGTCGTCAAGAGCAACAAATGCAAGTGCTACTCTCTAGGCATAAATGGAAAAAAAAGGCACCTGGAAAAAAGGGCGGAGGGGATATCCGCTAGTAGAATATCGTTACAATTAGCGATAGTCAACTGCTGGATTCTGATAGTAAAATTTTGGTAAAGTTTACCGATATTTGACAACAGCTAAACCTAACCCTACTCTCACACATAACCCTCCCTTTACCAATGCCTAACCTAACCCCCTCCTGTTGGTGCCTAACCCTAAGACCTTCCTGATGGTGCCTAACCCTAAGACACCCCCTTGTGGTGCCTAATCCTGAGACCCAACCCTGATGCCTAATCCTAACCCCCCTGGGGGCCCCTAAACCTACCCCTCTCCTAAACATTAGGCCCTGATCTGCTGTAAAGCCTGATATGCGGTAAGCAAGGCAAATTTCAGTGCCCTGAGGTGCCTGGTTAACCCCCAAGCCACGTCAGTGCAATCACG
>NC_090653.1:110909930-110912430 GCF_040937935.1 Hyperolius riggenbachi
AGTAGGACTCACCAGATCGGGGACACTTTGGTGCAGTTGGTGAGCTTAAACGCGTTAAAGCGTAACCAAGAGCCCCTGTCACTGTTTTCCTGTTGCGTGCTGCAGCACCCTCTGTATTTATATATTTCTTATGGAGATTGGGGTTCTCCAGTGCTGCGTGCATGCTTTGCATAGTATTGCATAAAATTCGGTTTGTGCTGCTCATCCCTTGGCTTATATATATATATATATATATATATATATATATATATATATATATATATACAGTGGAGGAAATAATTATTTGACCCCTCACTGATTTTGTAAGTTTGTCCAATGACAAAGAAATTAAAAGTCTCAGAACAGTATCATTTCAATGGTAGGTTTATTTTAACAGTGGCAGATAGCACATCAAAAGGAAATTCGAAAAAATAACCTTAAATAAAAGATAGCAACTGATTTGCATTTCATTGAGTGAAATAAGTTTTTGAACCCTCTAACAATAAAAGACTTAATACTTAGTGGAAAAACCCTTGTTTGCAAGCACAGAGGTCAAACGTTTCTTGTAATTGATGACCAAGTTTGCACACATTTTAGGAGGAATGTTGGTCCACTCCTCTTTGCAGATCATCTCTAAATCCCTAAGGTTTCGAGGCTGTCTGTGTGCAACTCTGAGCTTGAGCTCCCTCCATAGGTTTTCTATTGGATTAAGGTCCGGAGACTGACTAGGCCACTCCATGACCTTAATGTGCTTATTCTTGAGCCACTCCTTTGTTGCCTTTGCTGTATGGTTTGGGTCATTGTCGTGCTGGAACACCCATCCACGACCCATTTTCAGTTTCCTGGCAGAGGGAAGGAGGTTGTCGTTCAGGATTTCACGATACATGGCTCCGTCCATTTTCCCGTTAATGCGATTAAGTTGTCCTGTGCCCTTAGCAGAAAAACACTCCCAAAGCAAAATGTTTCCACCCCCATGCTTGACGGTGGGGACGGTGTTTTGGGGGTCATAGGCAGCATTTTTCTTTCTCCAAACACAGCGAGTTGAGTTAATGCCAAAGAGCTCTATTTTGGTCTCATCAGACCACAGCACCTTCTCCCAGTCACTCACAGAATCATTCAGGTGTTCATTGGCAAACTTCAGACGGGCCTGCACATGTGCCTTCTTGAGCAGGGGGACCTTGCGAGCCCTGCAGGATTTTAATCCATTGCGGTGTAATGTGTTTCCAATGGTTTTCTTGGTGCCTGTGGTCCCTGCTAATTTGAGGTCATTCACTAACTCCTCCCGTGTAGTTCTAGGATGCTTTTTCACCTTTCTCAGAACCATTGACACCCCACGACGTGAGATCTTGCGTGGAGCCCCAGAGCGAGGTCGATTGATGGTCATTTTGTGCTCCTTCCATTTTTGAACAATCGCACCAACAGTTGTCACCTTCTCTCCCAGCTTCTTGCTAATGGTTTTGTAGCCCATTCCAGCCTTGTGCAGGTCTACAATTTTGTCTCTGACATCTTTGGACAGCTCTTTGGTCTTTCCCATGTTGGAGAGTTTGGAGTCTGCTTGATTGATTGATTCTGTGGACAGGTGTCTTTTATACAGGTGACTAGTTAAGACAGGTGTCCTTAATGAGGGTGACTAATTGAGTAGAAGTGTCTAACCACTCTGTGGGAGCCAGAACTCTTAATGGTTGGTAGGGGTTCAAAAACTTATTTCACTCAATGAAATGCAAATCAGTTGCTATCTTTTATTTAAGGTTATTTTTTCGATTTTCCTTTTGATGTGCTATCTGCCACTGTTAAAATAAACCTACCATTGAAATGATACTGTTCTGAGACTTTTCATTTCTTTGTCATTGGACAAACTTACAAAATCAGTGAGGGGTCAAATAATTATTTCCTCCACTGTATATATATATATATATATACAGGATCTTCTCAAAAAATTAGCATATTGTGTTAAAGTTCATTATTTTCTGTAATGTACTGATAAACATTAGACGTTCATATATTTTAGATTCAAATACACACAACTGAAGTAGTTCAAGCCTTTTATTGTTTTAATATTGATGATTTTGGCATACAGCTCATGAAAACCCACATTTCCTATCTCAAAAAATTAGCATATTTCATCCGACCAATAAAAGAAAGTGTTTTTAAAACAAAAAAAAGTCAACCTTCACATAATTATGTTCAGTTAGGCACTCAATACTTGGTCGGGAATCCTTTTGCACAAATGACTGCTTCAATGCGGCGTAGCATGGAGGCAATCAGCCTGTGGCACTGCTCAGGTGTTATGGAGGCCCAGGATGCTTTGATAGCGGCCTTAAGCTCATCCAGAGTGTTGGGTCTTGCGTCTCTCAACTTTCTCTTCACAATATCCCACAGATTCTCTATGGGGTTCAGGTCAGGAGAGTTTGTAGGCCAATTGAGCACAGTAATACCATGGTCAGTAAACCATTTACCAGTGGTTTTGGCACTGTGAGCAGGTGCCAGGTCGTGCTGGAAAATGAAATCTTCATCTCCATAA